>NW_026652291.1:5122107-5345565 GCF_009828535.3 Hylobates moloch
TATATATATATATAATATATCCATTTCCCAGGGCTGCCATAACTGGAGTACCATAAACTGAGTGCCTTAAACAACAGAATTTTGTTGTCTCACAGTTCCAGAAGCTAGAAGTCTGAAATCAAGCTGTTGGCAGGGTTGGTTCCTTCTGAGGGCTCTGAAGGAAGAATCTGTTCCAGACCTCTCTCCTTGACTTGTAGATAGCTGTCTTTGTATTCACATAGCTTCTCCCTTCTAGAAAGAGGAAATTCGGAGATAGATATGCATAGATGGAGAATTGGATAGGATGCACCCTAATAACCTCATTTTGACTTGATTACCTCAGTCATGACCCCATCTCCAAATAAAGCTACATTTTGAGGCACTGGGGGTTAAGATTTCAAAATATAAATTTAGAGTTGGGGGTAGGTACAATTCATCCCATAATAAATTGGTATAATTTCTTCTTCAAGTGGTAGAATTCACTGGCGAGTATTCAACTGGAGTTTTCTTTGTGGGAAGGTTTTTCATCATGAATTCAATTTTTTAAATAAATATGAGGCATTGGGGGTTATCTATTTCTATTGATTATTGAGAGCGGGGTGTTGAAATCTCCAACTATAATTGTGGATTTTACTATTTCTCCATTCAGCTTCTGTCAGAATTGCTTCATGTATTTTAGAGCTCTCTTACTATTTATATAAATATTTATGCACCTAATGTTTATGCAGCTGGCATTACACCCCTAATGTTATGTCCCTTGATGAACTGACCCCCTTGTTGTTATGAGTCTCTTTATCCTGGTACTATTCTTTGCTCTGAAATCTGCTCTGTCTATGTTAACTCCAGCTTTCTTTTATTACTATTAGTATATATATCTTTTTCTATCCCTTTATATTTAATCTTTTTGTTCTTTATATTTAAAGTGGGTTTCTTACAGGCACTGAGTCTTGACTTTTTATCCAACCTAACAATCTTTGTCTTTCAAATGGGATGGGCAGACCATTTCATCCATAATTGATATGGTTTGGGTTTAAATCTTGCTATTTGTTTTTATCCCATCTGTTCCTTGTTCCCTCTTTCCTAATTTTTTTGCCTTCTTTTGCATTGAATATCTTTTGTTATTTTATCTCCCATTGTTAGACTTATAACCATAAATCTTTGTTTTGTTTTATTACTAGTTGCTTCAAGGTTTACAGCATACATCTTTAGCTTATCACAGACTACTTGCAAGTAATATTATCACTTCCCCTGTAATATAAGAACTGTAACAATAATATACACAATCTCCTCCATCCTAGCCTTTGTGTTATTGTTATTGTGTATTTTACATCTACATACGTTACAAACAGCACATTATTATGTTTTTACTCTAAACAGTCAATCATCATTGAAAGTGATTTTTAAATAAGAACAAAAAACATCTTACATTTTCCCACATATTTACCATTTCTAGTGCTCATTATTCCTCTCTGCAAATGTAGATTTCTCTCTAGCATCATCTTCCTTCTGTGTCAAGGACTCCCTTTATTAACATGTCTTATAGTGCAAGTTTGCTGATGGCGAATCACTTCAGTTTTAAAATGCCTGAAAAAGTAATCTGCCTTTCTTTTTTAAAAGATATTTCACTGGATATTAAATTCGGGGTTGACAGTGGTTTTGGTTTTGGCTTTTCCTTTCAGTGCTTTCAAATGGTGTTCCACTGTCTTCTCGCAGTATTTCCAATGAGAAGTTTGGGTCACTCTCATCTTTGCTCCTCTGTATGTAATGTGCCTTGTTCCCCCTTCTGGTTACTTTTAAGTTTTTTCCCCCTTAACAGTAGTTATAAGAAATTTCAGGCCAAGTGCGGTGGCTCACGCCTGTAATCCCAGCACTTTGGGAGGCCGAGGTGGGTGTATCACTTGAGGTCAGAGGTTCGACACCAGCCTGGCCTATATGGTGAAACCCCATCTCTATTAAAAATACAAATTAGCTGGGCATGGTGACAGATGCCTGTAATCCCAGCTACTTGGGGGCTTAGGCAGAAGATTCGCTTGAACCTGGGAGGCAGAGGTTGCAGTGACCCAAGATCACACCACTGCATTCCAGCCTGGGCGACAGAGTGCGACTCCATCTCAAAAAAAAAAAAAAAAGAAAAGAAAAGAAACTTTATTATAATATACTTTGGAGAACTTTTTTCTTCATGTTTCCTGTGCCAGGGGTTCATTCAGATTCTTGAATCTATGGGTTTATGATTTTCATCAAATTTAGAAAACTTTCAGCCATTATTTCTTTAAATATTTTTTCTGTTCTCCCCTTCTTTGAGGACTCCACCTTCACATATATTGGGTGAACCTGAAGTTGTCCCACAGCTCACTGATGATCTGTTCATTTTTCTCCCAAGCTTTTTGCTCCCTGTATTTCACTCTGGATAGCTTCTATGTCTTCAAGTTCGCTAACCTCTTTTATAGTTTCTGATCTGCTGTTAATTCCATGTACTGTGTTTTTCACTGAAGAGTTTGTTTCATCTCTAGAAGTCCAATTTGGATCTTTTGTATCGCCCATGTCTCTCCTTAATAAGCTCATGCTAGTCTCTACCTTTTTGCACATATGTAATACGTTTATAATAGCTGGTTGAATAGTTCTTGTCTACTAATTGTATCATCTGTGCCATTTCTGGGTCTGTATCTGTTGACTGATTTTTCTTCTCATCATGGTTCATATTTTTTTACTTCTCTGCATGTTTTGTAATCTTTTTTTTTTTTTTTTTTTGAGATGGAGTCTCGCTCTGTCGCCCAGGCTGGAGTGCAGTGGTGCAATCTCGGCTCACTGCAAGCTCCGCCTCCCAGGCTCACGCCATTCTCCTGCCTCAGCCTCTCCAAGTAGCTGGGACTACAGGTGCCCGCCACCACGCCCGGCTAATTTTTTGTATTTTTTTAGTAGAGACGGGGTTTCACCGTGGTCTCGATCTCCTGACCTCGTGATCCGCCCGCCTCGGCCTCCCAAAGTGCTGGGATTACAAGCGTGAGCCACCGCGCCCGGCCATGCTTTGTAATCTTTATTTGGATACTAGACGCAGTAAATTCAGGAGGCTGAGTACTCCAGCCTGGGTGGCACAATCACAGCTCACTGCAGCCTTGAACTCCCGGGCTCAAGCAATCCTCCCATCTCAGCCTGTGAGTGGCTGGGACTACAGGTGCACGTCACCATGCCTACCTAATTTTTTGAGACAAGGTCTCACTACATTGCCCAGACTGGTCTTGAACTCCTGGCTTCGAGTAATCCTCCCACCTCACCCTCGCAAGTAGCTGGGAATACAGGCATGTACCACCACGCCTGGCTTCACATTCATTCTTGACGGATACAGAATCATGAGTTGACATGTTCCTAGTTTTCTATCTTTAAAGATGCCATGGAAGATACCCCACCTCCTCACCTCCACCTCACACCTGCCATACACATACTCCATTACTCCATTTCAGTCAAATCTTCCCCACACCCAGCCTCCTGATAGGAATATTTAGGAGAGTGAGGAGATTCGAGCATTTGTTTTGTGGGTGAGCCACTGTGTCATAGATAACAAGAAGGCCAGCAGTGATCTACAAACTGATCTCACTCACTGTAGGTATGAAATTTAAAGATACCATTTTTAGTTTTCTATCTTTAAAGATACCATTCCACTGTCTTTGGACTCCACTGTTTCTGGTGAGAAGTGAGTAGTTTTTCATATGATTATTCTCCTCCACGTGACACTCATTATTCTCTGACTGCTTTCAAGATTTTTCTCTTCATCTTTGGTTTGACTACCATATGCCTAGGTGTGGTTTTCTTCGTATTTGTCCTGTTTGCAATTTACATGTTTGGGATTTTTTTTTTCTTTTAAAAAAGAAACTCGCCAAACATGGGGCATTTCCTGATATTATTTATTCCAAATATTTTTTTCTTCCCCATTCTCTCCCTCCTCTCCTCTGGAGCTCAGTTACTTGTATAATAGATTTTCTGATACTGTCCACAGTTCTCTGAGTATCTGTCCTTCTTCTCCTCCATCATTTTTCTCTGTTTTAAGGCTGAATACTTTCTGTTGATCTATCTCCAAGTTCACTGGCTCTGTCATCTCCCTCTGTTATGGAATCTAAATGGTAAATTATTAATTTCAGATATTGTATTTTTCAGTTCCAGAATTTAACATTCGTTTTTCTTGCAGCTTCTATTTCTCTACTGAGATTCCCCATTGTTTTACTTGTTGTGAGGATATTTTCCTTTGTGTCCTTCAGCACATCTATAATAATTGTTTTAAAATACTTGTCTGCTAATTTCAACATTGGGATCATCTTGGCAATAAGCTCCTTTGATGGCCTTTCTCTTGAATATAGGCCCCCTCTTCCTGTTTATTGCTTTATCTAGGAATTTTGGGTAGAATACTGAACATTACAAAATGTATGTTATCTCTAAATTTTTTTATGCTCCTCTGAAGAATATTGATTTAAAAAAAAAAAAAAACAGGCAGCTAACCTGGCTCTACTCAAATTTCAAACTCTGTTTCCCTTGCAGTGTGCAGCAGCAGAAATTTCTATTCAGTTCTCTTCGCCTTAGCTGAGCTGCTTAGAGTCTGCATTCAAAGATTTGGGTAGAGTTTATAGACTCTTTCCAGCTGCTGTGGTTACCCCAAACTCTGTCCTCTGGTTCTTCAAGCCAGTAACACTACAGATTTTCTATACAAATTTTTAGCAGCCTGTCTGGCACAGACTGGAGCCTATGCTTAGGCAAAACAAACAGACAAAATCATAAAAGTCAGAAACTCATCCAGTACCATTTCCTTCTTCGGAGGGTAGACTTCTGTCCAGTCTCTGCCTGCTTTTTTTTGCTCTCCAATACCTTCAGGTAGTTTTGTTGTTGTTGCTGTTGTACAGTTTATAGTTGTTAGCTGTGGAGGGTTAGTCTGCCAGAACTACTGCTTCATTACTGGAAGCCAAACCTAATTTTCAATTTTAAGCATCTGTTTTGCAGTAATTAAAAAGTAACACCTCACCCCACCTCCTCACCTCCACCCTCACACCTGCCATATACATACTCCATTACCCCATTACCTCAGTCAAAATCTTCCCCACACCCAGCCTTCTGGTAGGAATGTTTAGGAGAGTGAGGGGATCAGAGTATTTATTCTGTGGTTGAGCCACTGAACACCGCCATCACCAGCTTCACAAAAATTTGCAGAGAACCTGGGAACACTTCAGGGTTTCTAGGATACATGGTATGGGAGTTTGAGCCAATTTCATTTGCATCTCTAAGGGCAGGGTACCCAAGCTGATATCTGGGTTACAAAGAGCTTACATTTGCAGAAATAGCAAGAACAAAAGCAGCATTTTCATTTTACACCATCTTCCTAAGTGCTTCCTAAAGTGTTTTCTACACCAAATGATGCAAGGTCTCTCGAAGTAAAGGTTGAGGAAAAACTCGATCAGAATCTGTAAGTACATGAACATTCATTATACAGAGAATTCCAAGAAATTATTCTCTCTATTCAATAAGGTCAGAACAAAGGGAAGGAATTTTAAATGTCAACAGAAGATGTAAAAGGGCAAAGAAGAGTTTTCTTAAAGCAAAAAGGATTAAGAGCCAGACATATCACAGACAGGGCTGAAGAGTGTGGACAGCTGGAGGCAGGGGCTTCTGGGAGCCATCAGCTACACCCGCTTCACAGAGTGGGAAGATCCCTCCACAGCCTGCCCAGTCCCCCAGCAGGTGCAGAGCCTGTCCAAATAGTGGGAGTACAATGGTCTCAGGAGGAGCCAGTGCACCTTTTGAAAGCATCATAATCTGGGACTTCATATCCGGGACATTTGAAAGCATCATAATCCAGGGCATTATTCTGGGACAGCCTCCAGGTAGCAATAATCATGTATTGAGCATGTTACTACATGCCACACATGCTTTTCAGCACTTTACAAGTGAGTTAGTTGAGTGAACTGAGTTAACTGAATTAACTCAATCCTCACCACAGCCCTATGAAGTAGAAAATTAGGTCCATTTTACAGATGAGGAAACTGAAGCATAGAGAGGTTGCCTGTCCCAGGCCATACTGTGAGAGGTGGGGCAGGCACTTGGACCAAGGCACTCTGGCTCGAGAGTCTGCAGGCTCCAGCACCACTAATGCTCTTCTACCTCCCACCTGCAATACCCCTCAAAGTCCAACCCACTGCCGTAGTCCTGCACTCTGGAGAAATACAACACAAAGCCAGACTAACCCCTCTTCCTACTGCCAGCCTTTAGGTTGTCTCATGGTGAGTTCCCCACTGAATCCCTATCTCCTAATTTGATGGTCCAAAGTGCTGAGGTCCTCTTTTATGCCCTTCCCCCTCACTGGTCAGCTCTGTCAACCCAACCACTTCTCCTCGCCTCTGTGGCTCCATCCTCTGGGCACTGTCCTCTCTCCCCAGCACCACTGCAACAGCCTCAAAACCGATGTCTCAAGTTTCACAGGATGAAAGCATTATGGAGAGGATGGTGGTGATGGCCGCACAACACTATGAATGTATCTAATACCACTCAACTGTATGCCGAAAATGTCTAAGATGGTAGATTTTATGTGTACTTTACCACAGTAAAAACATTTTTGAAAAAAAACAAAAAACTGGTATCTCAGCTTCCACTCTTGCCCTACAATCTACTGCCACACAGCAGCCAGACTGGACCTCTGCATCAGAGTCGAGTTATAGCTCCCCACTCCACAACTATCCAGTGGCTTCCCATCACACCTGGAATAAATCCTCTGTCACCTGGCCTGACTCCACTGTAGCAGCACTGGCCTCCTGGCCTCTCACACTCCAGCACCTTCCCCCTCAAGGCCTGGGCACCTGCTACTCCTCTGTCCAGGTGCTCGTCTCTACCCAGCCACTGGGTTCCCTAAAGTCTCTACTCAGAGTGATGTTCCCTGAACCACACGATCTAAACACTGCTCTCATCACTCCCCTTCATGTTAGCCAGCTCTACTTTTCTTCAAAGCATTATGTTACTTCCTAACATATTTATTTATTTGCTTATTTGTTGTTTCTTTATTTCTCCCACTAAAATGTAAGTTCCATGGGGGTAAGGACACTATCTCTTCATTGTTTTGTTTGCTTCTATATCCCCCAGTGTCTTGAACAGAGTCTGGCATATACTAGAAGCCCAATGTCTCTTGAGTGAGTGATGGCACAGATAGAATAAATGGATGGATGGACGGATGGATGGATGGATGGATGGATGGATGGATGGATGGATGGAATGCATGGATACATGAATGAATGGAATGGAACAGAATGGAATGGACGAATGAATGGAATGGAGGGATGGGTTATGAATGGATGATAGACGGAGGGATGGGTTATGAATGGATGGAATGAAATGGATGGATAAATGAATGAGATGGAGGGATGGGTGATGAATGGAGGATGGATGGTTGGATGGAAGATGGATAGATAGACAGAAGGACAGATGTACAAACATGTGGACAAAAGAATGGCTATCCTAGCTTTGGGTCATCTGCAGATTGGAAAGCAGACCTCCCTTCTGTAACATTACCCAATTTATTTATTATTAAGCTGTGGAAAAGAATGCTAAGTATAGTACCCTTTGGTCATAAGAGACCTCCTCCATTCTGAGAGTAAATAATTAATTCTCAGAGTTGAGTGCTCTTGTTCAACAAGCCATAGGTCATCCAGTTGGACTGTATGACCTGGTAGATACCTCTTTATCTCTCTCACCTTCTCAAGAACAGTCTGAACCTCTCTGGCACCATAAGGACCTTAGGCTGGTTCCTGCTCTTCTGTAAAACAAGGATGTGATGGAATCACCAAGGCTCTAAAGGCCTGAGGCTCTGAATGTCAGCACTTTTCCAAATCAAGACATACTCAGCCTCTGGCCTCAATACACACAGATCCTATAAGTCTAATAGCTCACATAAGAATGAATGAGCCAGGCAAGGTGGCTGATGCCTGTAATCCCAACACTTTGGGTGGCTGAGGCGGGCAGATCATTTGAGCCCAGGAGTTCGAGACCAGCCTGGGGCAACATGGAGAAACCCTGTCTCTACTATGGTGGCCACAACTCTAGACCCAGCTACTTGGGAGTCTGAGGTGGGAGGATCACCTGAGCCCAGGAAGTCGAGGCTGCAGTAAGCCGTGATTGCACCACTGCACTCCAGCCTGGGTGACAAAGTGAGACCTTGTCTCAAAAAAAAAAAAAAAAAAAATGCTTTGGCGAATGAATGCTGGCTCCTGGCAAGCATGTCTGTCTTTTAATCCTGCAAGGCCATGAATTCTGCTGCCTGCCTGGTGTCTATTTTCTCTTTCTCTAGTATAAGCGTCCTTCCTCGACTCGGTCACTATGGTACATGGGGCTTCCAAAACTACCTTTATTCACTCTTGGAAAATGGGTTTTCCACTTGGGCACCTCTAGTCTCCCAGCTCCCTCCCATTCTCTGTAATTTCTCAGCACTCTCTTGTGGACCCGCACAGCTGGAACCCGAGGTCTAAAGCCTGAGCTGCTTTGATGTTGTTAGGTGCTCTTTCACACCTGCCCCACCTGTAGGGACTGTGAAGTGCTTTTGGGGTTGCATGTCACATCTTTCTTCAAGCCACAGGCCTCTTCCCTCCTGGGTGTGCTTAATCTGTACACAGTAAGAGGTGCTCTGGACCGCTCCTACTCTCTTATCCTGAGACATACTCCCTCTCTCAATAACTGTGGGGAAGAAGAGGTTGTGACGTGGTTAGAATGAGTAGTAATAATGTTATACCTTTATTTTTGTGTATCACTTTCCACATTCATGTGCCCCTCACACAAGCCCACAAGGTTGTCAGGGAAACTGTCATCTCCATTTTACAGATGGGCAAAGAGAGGCTTACAGTGATTGGGTGACTCTCATTCACTCGCAGGGTTTGTTCAACAGATATTTATGCCAGTCTGCTATCTGCCAAGAAATTTGCTCACTGCTGAAACTGCTAGAGAACAAAATAGCTCATGAGAGTCTAGTGGAAGAGAAAGATATTAAGCAACACACAAACAGCTCTTCTAACTCAGATCAGTGCTGTGAAGAACAGAACTGGCTCTAGGAGATGACAATAGCAGGTGGAACGGATTCACCTTGATTTCCACTGGGGAGGTCGGCAGCCTTCTCCAGAGGAAGGGGTGAGGTGGGGAGGGCTTGAGCAAGGCACAGTCACAAGCCTGGGGGACTGGCGGCCAGTGTGGCTGGAGCCCTGTGTGAAGGAAGAGGGAACAAGAGTGGGCAAAACGCAGATCACCCAGGGCTCGGCAGACACTTGCAAAAGTTTGGAATTTTTCCCTCTGAGTAAAATGGATGGGTTTTTAAGCATTGGAGCAAAATGATAAGCAGATTTTTGATTTTAAAGAGCACACTGGCTGCCATAGGAAAGGCCAGAATAACACAAGGAGACCAGTAAAGAAGGTGTGCAGAGGGGAGAGAGCAGGCCTGGGCCGCCGGACTGTGGATGCACTGAACGCCCAGTTTGGAGAAGAATCACTGGGACTTGCGCGTGGATTAGAGCGGAGTGAGGCAGAAGGGGAGCAGAGGAGACGGCAGGGTGTCATGGCACATGGCGGAACAGCAGGAGACAGCCCCCTTCTGATCACACCATAGCAGAGGCAGGGAAAGCCAGAACCTGGGACGTCTCATCCTATGACCGCGTGATGGTGCCACCTCTACCAGTGAGGGCAGACGTCACCTAAGCCAGGACAAGGAGCTGCGTTAAAATCACTCTGTCTGCTTCATGCACGTGCGGGGACTCAGGGATGTTCTCGGCAGTTACTGAGCGGGAGCTCCTGGAAGCATCATCTGATTTAGTTTTAATGGCCTCCAACTTAATTCCTTCTGAAGGCCCAGTCTGGGTGGAGGCAGGGTGTCCTGGTTGTCATACATAGCCATGACCCAGGGCACAGGCCTCCTGACCTCAGCTTTTCCAGAGACCCAGTTGAGACAGCCTCTCCTGCCCCCATGCAACAGCCAGCCAGGGCAGGGCCCCGGAATAGAGGTGACCACTCTCAGAAAGTGAGATTGCTCAGGTCCTGCTGCCATGGCAACCACCACAGGCCAGCGCCAGGCTGTCTCTGCTCCCCAAGGAGGCCTCCCAGGGCAGCCCCGTAGCCAGGCTCCAACAGGCCCAAACCATTACCAAAGCCACGGTTCTCCCTGGCCCTCCCTGATGGGGTTGGGATGGAAGTGATCATTTTCATCAAGATTCTCAATTTGCATAAAAATGAGTACTAACCCTTTGCTCCAAAAATTCCACCCAGAAGCCCAGCAAGGGATGATCTCCGAGCCTTCTAGCCATAAGGCCTTATCTTGCCAAGCACATCCCAGGGGCTTAGGGGGGTTGTAAACAGCCACAGTGGGAAAGTCGGTGGCTGACTCCGGAGGCCCCACTCACCTGCCCAGCCTCATCTCCCATCATGATCTTCCTTGCACGCCACTTTCTAGGCGCATTTCCCAAACTCACTCTGTTCCTTGAACCTCAAGCCTTACATATGCCTTCTCTCTGTTTGAAGTTCATTCCTCTGTCTCCACCTGGTTGGCTCCTACTCTTCTCTCCTGTCTCCCATGAGACACTCCTTCCTCCAGGAAGCCCTCCTGACTCCCACAAGCCAAGTTAAGGTCCAATGGATGTTCCCATAGGTCTCCATGCAGCTAGGTAGACTGCGTTGTTTTCCCACCTCCAGTCATTGCCCTGTTCTTTTATGTGTAATGTTTTCCTGGTTGTGAAAGAAACAATGCATTTTTATAATGACGCCCATCACCACCACAAGGCTATGGTTTATCTAGACTGCCACGTGCCCACACTGCCAGGTGTTTATACAGGTGACGGAGTCCTGGCAGTGCCCCTCACTCCTCTGAGATAGTGTAACTGGGCCACTATACAGATGAAGAGACTGGGGCTCCTAGTAGGAAGGAAGTTGCCCAAGGTTTCATGACAAGCAGGTTAGCAGGCCCACGACTCACGGTCAGCTTGCATGTGCTTCTCTTTCTGGGGCGCTTCTCACCTGGGGGCCAGGTGTCACCAACCTGGGCAACGGGTAAGATACTGAAAAGGAACAGAGGGGACACTGGATCTAATCCTTGCACTCAAGCACAGGTAAGCCCTGCAACCTGCTGGCACTTTCCACAGTATTTTTCTATGCAGACATGGTTTCTCCTGAGATCCTACTGAATGTACAATCTGGCATCTTGCTTTCTTCACTTAACATTTTCCAATGTTCCTAAAATCTTCTTTTTTTTTTTTTTTTTTTTTTTTGAGATGGAGTTTTGCTCGTTTTCCAGGCTGGAGTGCAATGGCACGATCTCGGCTCACCACTACCTCCACCTCCCGGGTTCAAGTGATTCTCCTGCCTCAGCCTCCAGAGTAGCTGGGATTACAGGCAAATGCCACCACTCCTGGCTAGTTTTTTGTATTTTCAGTAGAGACAGGGTTTCTCCATGTTGATCAGGCTGGTCTCGAACTCCCGACCTCAGGTGATTCACCCGCCTCGGCCTCCTAAAGTGCTGGGATTACAGGCGTGAGCCACCACGCCCAGCCCATTTTTTTTAAAGTGCAGTTACTCATCACTTCCCAAAGAAAAGAGCACAGATTTGGCAGGGGCCTTGAACTTGGCCATTTTTCCCTGGTGCCAATAGCTCTATGCACACAGCAAGAGGATTTAACAGCCTGATTCAGCACGGTGGGAAGGAGTAAATTGCTTAAGTCTGGGAAATACATTACCTCAATCTCACAAATGGTTTTTGAAAATCACTAGGCCACAGAAGTGTAATTCTGCAGGCCTGGCTTTTGCTGCCTCCCCACCCTGCTCAATACCACCCACCTCACCATGTCCGGTGCCACCAAACAGAGCACTCAAGTCTGGGTGGTAGCTGGCTGAGCCCCTTGGCCCAGATTACCTCAACCTTCCTCCCGAAAGACAAGTAAAATGTGAGCTCAGGCTCCCCAGTCTGTTCAAGCTAGAGACCGGAAGAGAGCTGCAGACACGTGGTGAGGAGCAGCCCCTCCTCCACTGCAAGGCTGGCACACCCACGCCTCAGCACACGTGCCCCCTACTGCCCAGCACTGCTGCTAACTCGCGGGAAATTGTCTTTGTGGGCTCCAGGTTGGTGTCCAAAAATAAAATCGGAGTAGATTTATGGGTCTCCAGTCCATTTCTGAGAAACTATCCCCAAGTCTAATCACTTCTAAAAAAGCCACCTAAGGACAAATGGAACAGCTTCCGGTAGTCTCCAGTTCACTCAACACTGCTAGGCATCCAAGCTCATGCGCGAACCTGGGGTTCTTTTGGGTTGAATATGCAAGGTTCCCTAACAAAGTGTACTTAGAATGCATTAGCTGTTATTATAAATGGAGCCCAGAAATTTTCTAATAGCATTGAATTAGTCTGTATAATTACATTACTTCAATGAGCACGAAATTATTTTACCTATTAAAGTTTAACAAGTGATTCTAAAGGATTAAGAAGAATCATGTGATGGGATAATAATGATGACTCCATAGCACTTAGTCAAGGATTTCTGTGGCCACAGCCGATAATTTTCAGAAGCTGCTTGGCCATGTAACTAACAGCCAGGAATCCCTGCATCCGTGCGGTGCTGACAGCAGCAAGAACTCACAGGGTTAGGACATAACCACGCCCACAGAGCCAGGAGTGACCAGTGACACCTGCCCAGATCACAGAAGCCCCTCTATCCGTTGGCTGATCTGCCTGTCACTCCTCCTCATTCTTACTCACAAGCTTTCAGACACAGTATGTGGCTTCTGATATTTCTAAGAAACAACACAACTGCTGATTAATTTCAAGCTGCTGTTTTTGAAGTGAATTATGATTGATATTGTGTTGCTTACCACGTGTTGTGATTTATACATTTTTACTTTTTTTTTTTTTTTTTGAGATGGAGTCTTCCTCTGTCACCCAGGCTAGAGTGCAGTGGCGTGATCTCAGCTCACTGCAACCTCTGCCTCCCAGGTTCAAGTGATTCTCCTGCCACAGCCTCCCAAGTAGCTGGGATTACAGGCACCCACCATCATGCCTGGCTAATTTTTGTATTTTTAGTAGACAGCCTAACCATGTGGGCCAGGCTGGTCTCAAACTCCTGACCTCAAGTGATCCACCTGCCTTGGCCTCCCAAAGTGCTAGGATTACAGGCGTGAGCCACCACGACCAGCTCATTTTTACTAATTCTGATCATCGACATCAACAATGCTACATGTCATGGGTCTGTGTCACTTGTGACCACCACCTCAGGACCCCAGGGGCAGGGGCTCACAAAGCCAGAAGGCTCCTCCTCTATACTCCAACTGAGCTTCATGGCTACCCTTCCCCACCACACCAGGAGGAAGGTGGAGCACAGTGCTGAAACAGTCAGGGGGTATAATATCTGGGGCAAACACCAAACTCAGCAGTTAACCCAAAGGCTTGGGGTCATCCTGGGTTGAACCCTCTTTTCATCTACCAGGATGGCCAGCCTCAGATCCTTTACCTCAACATCGGTATCGCCGGGCCTCGCCCGGTGTCTTCTTGGAGGGGCAGCTCGGGTTGGAATCACAGAGTTCTAAACCCCAACTGCTTCTTCCAACTGTGGTGGAAATGGGCTCCGACAGGATGGCCCATGCCTGAGTCAGGGTAGAACAAAGGTTCTTTCTAGCCTGGTCCTTATTCTCCCAGATGCTTCCAAACAGGTTCTGTGCCCACCTCCTCCTACAGGGAGGTCGGAAGCTAAATGAAGCAACCTGCAGGTTTCAGAACAAAGGCCTGGAAACTTCCTACTAAAATCCAAAGACTAGAAGCCATCCTGTCCCCCTCTCAGCCCTCGCAACAAGGAGGCTTTGATTCACCTCTCAGGCCCCTGGGTCACATGGCTGCAGCAGGTCTTTCCTTCTCCACTCCCAGCCTGCAGCCTATGAAGCTTCTCAGTCTTCTTTTCACCTTTACAAAAGGATGTTTTGAAAGCCTTAATGTGAGTTTTTATGATAAACTAGTTTAAAATCTTTTTGGAAGTTGTGGAGTAAATTATAGAAAAAGACCAACAAAGCTAAGGCTCTGAGGCAAAATTTTATTACCACCTTGAAGGAGTTCAGCATCATTTTTCTTCCAGTAAACATGTAAATCTGGTGTCCAAAACAACACAAGTTGCTTTATTTCATGGCTTATTTGCATGATTTTTAATGACAAACAGTAATAAAGTGTAACCGAATCCTCTAATCCTAAATTCATCCAGACTTTGCTGCAGAGAAACGCATGGATAATAAGTTCTAAAGTTTTGTCTGAGAACTCATAGGGTGAAACTCTGAGGTTGCTGGGAGACGTGAACAGAGTGAGTGAGAGGGTGCCTGGTGGGGATATGGGGCGACAGCAAAAACACAGAGGCCCAGTTCCATGGGGTACTTCAGGGTCAGACACCCCAAATCCTAACTCTGTTCTGCCCCTTCAATCCATGTGGCCTGGGTAAAGGACCATTGTCTCTGAGCCTTCATTTCTACAGCTAGAAAATGGGGCTAATCCTCCCACTTTCCAGAGCGGTGGGGAAGCTTAAAGGGAATTAAAGTGACGAAGTAGAAGGTGCCACAGAAGACACTATCAACTTTGGTTCTTCTCCTGTCCTTCACTGCCTGCTGCCAAGAGAGCGTAGTGTCGGTACACACCAGGCTCAAGTCCCTAGGGACGTGAGGAGGAAGATGAGCTATTTCACTGCTTCCTTCTAGACACAACCCTCCAGATGAGCCACTAGTACTGTGAATGCACCAACCATCCACCCTCTGTATAGTCCCAGGGGCCTGAAACCAAAGGCCCAGCCCAGGACTTCTGTAGGCCACGGCGGGGCATCAGAGGCACTTCATCTGCCAGGTATGGTGGGGCCTGGGGCCAGTGCAAGAAGGAAGTCACCTGGACCCAGATGTGTCCATGGAAAGGTAGCAGCTCTGGCATGGGCCTTAGCTAGGGTAAGGGGGACCAGCAGGCCTGACGGGGCCCCATACGCCTGGATTCTACCCTTCACTACATGCTTTAGAGATGTCCATCCTGCGGTTCCCTGCAGCAGCATCCCTGACCCACAACTAAGTGGCATGGATGCACTCGCAGGCATGCCCCTCAGTGGCTGCAGGGCTCCCGGGAGGACAAACTGCTACCTTCGAAGTAGCAAAATTTCCATCAGCACCAGTGAGGCTTCACCTCCCTCTGATCGCCAATTTCCTTCCATTTTCACGGGTTCAAATGTTTCCTCTCAGCCTCAAATTCAGCCAGACACAACTTAGTGCTTCTCAGGCATGCCCCGTCAAGTGTGCCTATCTTCCTGTGGGCCACCCCTTGCAGAATCCTGAGGCCACAGCTGGTGGTCTCAAGGCCAAGTGGGGCTATGGACAGGACAGGGCTCTGGGGCTGGGCTCCTAGTGTCCAGGCCTGGCTCTTCCTCTGGCTGACAGGTGGCTGTTGGTTCACCTCTCTGAGCCTCAAGATCCTAAGCCGCAAAACAGAGAAGGTGGCATCTCCTCCTCAAGGTTGCGGGGAGCATAACAGAGAATACACATGAGGAGCACCTAGCCAGCACCCGGCACTAAACGACAGCGATTATTATTACTCATGCTCCAATCACTCAGCACATATTCCTCATGCCTTCCAAATGCGCTCATTTCACATCAGCCCGGAGCGCTCCCAATTAATGAAAGAACAAATTAAACTGTCATTACTTTGGTTTAATTCTGTAATTAAAGAACTTCAAGAGGCGACAGGCTCTAAATAATGCATGCTTTTGTCAGAGATATGTTGAGTTCTGGGCAGAGAGAGAAAATAAAAGGGGAAAAGCTTTGGGGAAAAGGAGAGAGAGGAGACATGAGGCTGCAGCAACGATATTTATCCCCCAAAATCAGAGGGAACAATCGAGTGACAGCTGAAGGACTCAGTTTGTTTTTGAATTAAGGCTTCGGCTAGCACGGAAAGCAGAGAATGGAGGGCCCTGCCCCCCACCCCCACCCTACATCTGCCATAAACAGAAACGGTGTCAGGAAGAATTCAATCAGTGGCTTTTCCAGTAGATGGGGCGAAGCAAGGCAGTCATTCTGACATCTGCTTGTGTGTGACTCTCCTTTTTATCTCAGTTCAGGGGAAAGAGAAATAAAGAAACGAAAAGCATGTGGTACGTAAATTTTTCTAAATGTGTGTCTCTTACCCAGCAGATCATGCAGCTGCCACATATTACAAACCTAACGAGGCTGTTATATGCAGTGGTGAGGAAAGACAGACTTGGAGTCAGAAGAGCAAGATTCAAACCTAGCTCCACCTTGCCCTGGCCTGAGGTGTGAACACACCCCACAGAGCAGGCCCAGGTTTCCACCTGCAGCCGGGCAGGACTCAGAGAGACAGGGAGCAGTGGGCACCTGTGTGCGAGCACCTGGGGCCTGCCGAGCAGTGCGGTAGGTCTGAATGGGGAACCAGTCAGCAGGCCTGTGACTTCAAATTAAATAACTTACTGAGCTGTTTTCTTCTTGTTAGGCATGAATGTTTCCATAAATCCCATACACTGTGTAATTGCTATGTCCTGATTCTCTGAATCACATAAAGAAATGGCTTTCAGACATGGCCTCCATTTATGCTTCTATTAGCTGCAGAACCCAAAGGATGAAATGTTATTAAATAGAACGATTTTTTTCCTGCAATATCGCTAAGTTCCAAGAACAGCTTGGAGGTTTCCCTGAAAAGGTTGGCAAATGTGCTTAGTACACAGAATAGCAGCTGCTTTACAAACTGCATACTTTTATTAAATTACTGCCCCCGCAACATCCTGCCAGCCACAGGATTAAAAGGAAAAAGAAATTAAACTGATGGGAATGGTTCCTGAGCAACAAGTTGAGATACAAGGGGACAGATCACCTTTGAAACCTATGCAGTTCAGGGGCAAGAGAGAGGGTTCTGGTCTGGTTTTGTGTGGGAGAGCCTAGCATATAAAATGTTAATAACATAGACCCACTATTTCAGTGCTGAAATGTTGCTTATCCACAATGCTAGATGTGTGATCTTTTTCTTTCCTTCTTTCTCTGCCAGCCTGGGAGCTCCACCAGAGTGAAGATCCCTGCCTCTGGTACACCACCATCTACCCAAGGCCTGGTGGACCACATGGCATGCAGTAGGTGCTCACTAAATACTGGCTTTGTGGCTGAGGGAATGTGTGTACCCTCAGCAGAGGGCTGGCCACAAAACAGGTGCTCAGGAAGTGTTCAATTCATCAGTCCATCCAGGAGCAGTGTGACAAGCACACTCTCCCTATAAGACCCTCTGCAACCCAAGCCCTCCCTCCAAAAGAAGAGCTCAAGCATGGCTCTGGCCACAGTTAGAGCTGGCCCTCCCCATGTTCCTGCTCCTCCTGGCACCTCCCAGCCCCCGCACTGCTGAAAGGAAGCCCTTGGGAGCAACAGCCTGGTGTCAGATCTTCTCTCCGCCTCTCTCTATGTGTGACCCTGAGCAACTGCTTTACCCTCTAAGAAGTTTCTCCGCTATAAAATGGGAATAAAAATACCTAACAGTGAGTCAGTGCAAGGCCTTAAGCCCAGCACTTGGCATGCAGTAGGTGCTCAATACCTGGCCACTGCTACTGAGACTGCATCTAGGAAGGAACCTCCCTCTGCTTCCTCCATCCCATCACCACGGCAGATGCTTGTTGACTAGGCTCTGTATGGCAAGCACTAATCAGGGGCTTTCCTCCTACCGTCCTTTCATCCTGTAGCAGCCCTATGACAGAAGCAAAAGTAGGATTGTCCCATTTCACAGAAAAGGAAACCAAGACCAAGAGCTTCAGTAACTCAGCAGGCAGGCTAAGAAGCAGCAAAGTCCACGCTGTGCTCCATGTGGCCCCCAGCCCGTCTGCAGGGCCCAGCCAAGCTCTCCTGTGTGCCTTCCACCCTCCCCTGCTGCCCCTCTGTGTGCCCACATTCTGGCACTCCAAGACCCACACTCTCTGGGTACTGCCACTTCCAGCCTCTGCCTGGAGAGCTCCAGAGGTAAGACTTGTCTAGAGAGGAGACCCCCTTCCTGTAAGATGCAAACCGCCCCCTGCACTGCCTTCTCTGCCCCACCCCACCCCCTGGACAGTGAGGGCGGCCCAGTCTTCCCCTACAGTGCTCAGTTCTCACAATCATCCCCATAAACATCTTTCTAGCCCCCATTCTACAGCGACCACCCTTCAAGGAGACAGCATCCAATATCACACTCAGGACCTGGCACACAGAAGGAGCTCAGCAAACGTTTGATGACTACGTGGTAAATGAACAGAGTGCCTCCTATGTGTCCCTCGTGATGTCCATACCAGAGTGTTCTGGAAACCTACGCCAGGAAGCAGAGTCTTATCTTCCTGGCCCAGTTTCAAGACCAAACCAGGCAGGGCTCTGTATGTCTTGGTTGATTAAAGTGATGAACAGGAAGAAAACACAGGCTGTTTATTGGCTCCACAGAGAATCCCTTTCTCAAAATGCCAGGGACCAGGTACTTTGACACAAATTCAGCAGCAGCATCTTTAATCATTTCAGGGTTAATAAAAAATGTCAATTACATTTGTCATCAGGACTATCCTGGGGGAACAATCCCAGTGCAGACAATCTCTGGCCAAATGACAGCCTGGTCTGTTCGTCACATATCCCTCCAGCTGCCTCGCTGACGAATTTATCGAGTTGGTTACTTCCCCTGGCCTGTCCCTTCGTAAATAATCAGAAGTAATATGGATCTCCCAAATAATCCTGACCTGAGAATTGCTGCTCTGGCTCTCCCTAAATGAAAGAAGGGAATAAAAACAGGGAATGAGACTAAATAGACCAGAAGGTGAAGGTTGCCTGGAAGGGTGCGTATAGCAGCCAGGGCAGCCTGGGCTCCTTCCACATGGACAAAGCAGGGGCCTGTGTTTTTCTCCCAGTGTCCCTCAGTGCTCAGCACAGCCCCCAGAGAGCTAGCATGCTGAATCATGACGGCCAGCCCCTCCCACGCCCCAAAACCTTGAGGGTCCCATCCTACAGCCCATTCTATCCGCCTGTAAACAGCCGCTCAGAACAGACTAAGTGGCATGCCTCCACGGGACTCAAAGCCAGGTGTCTGGCGCCACCCCGCTGCCGTGGCCGAAGGGCTCCCTGAGTGTGGCTGCCTGTCTGCATTTTGAGAGTAGCTATTTTGCAATCAAGGAATTCCTGCACATTCATTTGCCAGATGCAAACGCATCCAAGAGGAAAACACTCCCCTGCTATGACTGACACACATAAAGAGAGGAATGGAGTCAGGTTGAAATTGAAAAAGGAAAACGCTGCTTTCCACCCCAGGACTACTCCAAATGTTCTGAAATCCTGAAATGTGCCTAAATGAAGTGTTCTATCTTTATCAGAGAGTGACTCGAAAATGACTATGCTGTTTTTAGGGACTCTCACATGACAGTTTCCCATGTTTGTTTCTTAACAATGGATCCCTTCCTTGACAAGTGGACCTGAACATGCACTGGAAGTCAGGGCCCAGGCTTCCTCCAACTGGAAGTGGGGTTTGGGCAACTCCCTCAGCCTCTGCCACATCGCATGAGAGTGCTGCCAGCTAGTTCACTCCCATCCACTGCAGCATGCTTTACAAATGGGAGGAATTTTTGCTATAAAACCCTCAAACATTCAAGATAATGTTTATTATATTGAATGGAGAAAATATGGAGCGTGTGAAAAATATAAAACTCTTTCTAATATTGATTTTAAAGCTATGGCAATTCAAAGAGTTAAGCTGAGCGCAATGCCTTGAAGACCACTGTTAGTTTCTCCAACTCACTGTCACATAAAAAGTGTCCACCCCCACATGGCAATCAGGGGCTGCCCAGCTGTCCTTCCAGAGAGTTCTGTCTCCAAGGAGAAATCCAGGTGACGCTTTTTCAGCAGCCCCACAGGCATTAGGTTTGCAAGTTAACTTTCACAAGACAGGCGAAGGCTCTTATTTTGACAGCTTCCCTCCATCTAGGCAATTTTATCACCTTCATAAACACTAATGGCTCTTGAATACCTGCTGTGGGCGGACCGTGCTGTACCAGGCTGAACTGCACAACGCCACACAAAATGCCATCAGATGAGTCACCTGTCTGCACTGAATCAGCTCTGTGATGCACAGGAGTCCGGGGGCTGAAGCAACAGCAGCTTCGTCACCGAGGCCAGAGCCATCCACCACGCATTCTGACAAGCAACAGATGCCAAAGGGCAGGGTCCTTCACTTCCTGAGTGCCCACCAAGTGCCAGGTGCCTCACACATGTTGTCTGTGATCCTAACAATAACCCAGGAGGGTATTCTGCCACCAGTCACCAGTGGGTGCAGGGAGGGTCAGAAAGGGGGACTTCACTTGCCCAGGGCATAGAGCTCGGAAGTACCTGGGAAACCGATGCCCAGCCCCACTCCCCACTGCTCCTCGCCTCCATCTGCAGGAGGGTGCCCTAGCCACCAGGGCCAGGCCATTTTTGTGAGCAGGTGGTCAATTGGCCATGTGCTAAAGGAACTGCAGACCCCTAGAGGGGTTCTAGAAGGAACTCCGGCCTTGCAGCCAGGCAGTTCTGAGTTCAAATCCCAGCTCTGCCTCTTACCAGCTGTGTGACCCTGAGCATATCACTGTACCTCTCTGAGCCTTACTGTCCTCAGATATACAATAGGGAAAATGTAATGAACCTCACGGGTTGGCTGAGAAGACTAAACAAGATTCAATGAAATAACATGAAAGCCACTCAACCTCTCTCTTCTCCTTAATCAAGTCCGCCTATAATCAGCTTTGGATGAAAAAGCCAGAGAATCAAACCTAACTTCAAATCCCACCTCCCAGGTTTGCCAGCTGAATGATCGTAGGCATGCAGCAAAACCTCCTCTGGCTCAGCTCCCCACAGCCACCAACAGGGCAGTGCAAGGGTTAAGGAGCTGGTGTCTGGCACAGAGTGGGCGTTCAATAAAAGCTCATTCAATTCAATTTGACTTAATTAAAAAACCTTACTCATAGCCTCGAGAATGGCAGGAGCACAGAGGGCTAAAACTACAAACAGAAATCCATTTGAAGCCCATAAATTTTATATCCTGCCAATGAACGCATTTTCTTATTAAACGACAATATTATAAACCTCTTCTGAATTCCTGGCAATGCCTAAGAGTCATATCTTCATTGGGCTGAAAGCTGTTGTCAAATCACAAAGAACTTGAAGGGGTTCTAAAACAACTCATGAAAAGAAATAACTGAAACCAAGTTTACTGAACAAATCAAATTATTTCACTACGTGCCTGTCTTTGCAAATCTTCTCCAAATTACACTTCATTATAAGACTTGGAAATTAGACACCAGCAACAAAATAAGAAAGCCAGAACAGATAAATATTTACATAATCATGAGAATAATAATATTCTCCTGTGCAAATCTACCTACTACTTTGTTTACTCTTATTAACTCAAGTTTAGAAATAGGACAATCATCTGAAACAGGGCCCTGGGGATTTCTCTCCCAGACTCCAACTACTTCTTTTTTTTCGAAAACAATGGTGTGTCAGGAGAGAAAAGGATGAGAAGGCAAGGACAGAGGGAGGTGCAGTCCTCCTTGAACCCCTGCAGCTGGGCAGATAAATGCTCTGAGCCGGCTCCTGTCTTCTCTTCTTCACTAAGGGGGCGTATAACACCAGTGCTGTGGGTGAATGTAGGGGTGGAGAGGTAGAGGGAGAGAAAGGGGGTTAACAGTGGTGGTGACAGTAACATCAGTAGTAGTAACAGTAATACTACTAATACTAATAATACTAGTAATACTAATACTAATCATACTAGTAATAATACTAATAATACTAATAATAATAATGGCAACCAATGCCCAAGTGTCTGGGTGCTGGACGCATGTCATCCCAAATCCCTACAACCACTCTCTGCTTAGAGGTATGTCTCTGCTTCACAGTAAGGAAATCAAGGCTGCCAGAAGTTAAGCAACCCACCTTGCCCAAGGCCACACAACTAGTAAGTGCCAAAGCTAAGGTATGAGCCCAGCTTCGGGTGGCTTTTTTATGCCACTATAGTACCACTTCTTGGGCACTGAAACCCAAGAGCTGAAACAGTGAGACTCAACACTCAGCAGGCTCAGACTGGAATCTCAGATGTGGGTCTGGGTCTTGCTAAAGCCAAGCTGTGGGGTCTCTTGAGGAGAGGATGGGGCTAAGGCGGTGCTGTGGGGGGCTGGGCAGAAGGGACCTGCTTTCTAGAGGCAGGTGCTCTTCCAGGAGCAAGACCAACGTGTGGGCTGGGCCCTGGAAAGAAGTCCTTGCTCTGGGCTCCACCTCCTCCTTTCCTGACATTCTCCTGAGCCCTCAGCCACAATAATCAAACATGCACACAAGCAGTCAACACACAAGTACCAGGCCCTTACTCCAGCTCCAGCCCCTCACCAAGCACTGAAGGGACCCAAATGGCTAAGGCACAGCCCCAGTGCTAAAAGGCCTTCAGTGCTCTTCTAGGCAAGACTCTAACTGTTGTGCCACATTTTCCAAAACAAAAAGGCAGAACAGATGGCTCAGCATATGGTGTGGCACAAGGACAGCAACTGAAAGCAGGGCCAAACTAGCAAACCAAGGCCCTCTGGGAGCCAGAGCTTTTGCTTCTGGGGTGCGCATGTGCCCTCTACAGCTCAGGAGGCTGGAGGGAAAAGACACTCTCTTCTGCACATATGATGCCCAGCCAGATGTTCCTAGGTGAAACCCAACCCCAGGAAGGACCCAATGACATGGCAAAGTAAAACCAAGCTACACAGGAGACTGACACACAGGAAACTTGTCCCCAGTGTGCAGAGTCCTCCACAACCCAAGAGACACCGAACACCTGACTCAGAGGCTGCCTGGCCCGCCTAAAGGGAAACCCAGGCCATAGTTCATGGCCACACTGCCACATAGTGCCGTTATATAGGAAAGTTAGAATGACAAAAGTATCTGGCTACAAATCCATGGAGCCAACATTAAGATGCCATTAAAATATGTAAGCTCAATGTAAAACTATTTCATTGCAAATTATACCACTGCAAAATAAACAAAGGAAATGAATTCTAAAAAGCATTAAAGTGACATTAAAGCAAACTGAACTCCTTTCTCAAGTACAAGCAAAGTCTAAGTATGACAAGCACACACAGTCTGTGGTGAAAAGGCGGGCCCAGGCGTAGCAGTCAGCCCTGCGTCCCGGCTCCCACTGATTGTGGGACCCTCCATAAGCGCTTCACCTCTCTGAACCTCAAAGCACTCATACGGAAAATGCTGGATGGGAGGATTCAACAAGATAAGGTGAGAAAGTTTTGTTAGCAAAGCTCCAGACATAACACATCCCAAAGACACGTGGCTAGTCAACAGAAGAGCTGAGAATTTGACACCTGAATCTGGCCTCGGCAGATGCAAAGAACTTGCTGGAGAGGCCAGTGGCACTATCCCTCCCCATTACAGAGAAGACAACTAAGTCCCAAAAAGATTAATGATTTGCCCAGAGTCAACTCTTCCACAGTGCTGGCCAGCAGCTACACTCCCTCCCCTCCAACCCTCACACCAGAGGACTCTCATACACACTTAGGCGTCACTATTCTCCCTGGAAGTCTCATCTAACCCCCAAACCTCACTTACAAGCCCCTCCTAGGTGATCCACAGCACCACGTCCTTCCCTGATAGGCCTCGCTGTCCTTCCAGCCATGAAGATCCCTGTCCGGACTTGCAGATGCTCTCTGAGGTCAGGGCAGCACCCTCCTGCTTACTGTGTTAACCTCACTGCTCAGCCATACTGAATGAATGAATGAATGAATGAATGAATGAACGAATGAATGTCTTGTTGCCCCCATAGCAGGAGCAGGTGGGATCACAAGCCCTCATCTCTGGATGTTAAGGCCAGGCCAGGGCTCTCTCCACTTCAAGACGGTGGAGTGAGCTTTTCTTTCCGTGATCTCCAAACTTTTTTGATCACATATCACTATCATTTTTTTAAATTTTTCTGAGCACAGAACTTTGAGTACATAAACCCTATTCTACTGATATGTTATACTCATTACAAAACATGTACACACAACAAATTTTAAAAGGATGATAAGGAAAGCAATTATAAGAGGAATAGCTCCTCCTTTCTCCTGGGGTATCCTTCCCTCCCTGGGGACTTTTTACTTAGCACCCAGGGTGACGCGAGCCCTACTCTTGGCATCTCAGGCATGCAATGAACCCCAGCAGGAGGAGCAAGTACACCTGTCATTCACAAGTTTCAGCTCTGGCACCAGACAGTCTGGCCTCAACCTCTAGGACCAGCTCACATCTGTGTGACGTGTGGTCACGGGACTACTTTGAGCCTCAGTTTCCTCCTCTGCCCACGTTACCACTCTTCCAGAGTCAGGTGGAAAAGACACAACGCCTGGTGAGGGCTGTGCTGTCATTAGCACCCAGATGCACACTGCACAGTTCTCATGCACCTACATAACAGCCAAAAAGGAGACCACAACAGACCCCTCAGGAGCAGAAGGAAGGATCAGGGACCCCTCGGGACTAATGTAGCCTGCTCAGGCACACTGTTAAATGAGAAACAGCAAACTGTGAAAGAGGATTGAGAATATTCCACTTTTTATGAAGAAAAAGAGGGGAATAAGAAACTACCCATTAGAGCAAAAAGAAACATAGAAGGAAAAAACACACACTAATGAGACTGGTTCCCTACAGGGCAGGGTGGGAGCTGGGTAGAGAGGACAAAGGGATTGGAGTGGGAAGGAGGGGGAGCACCTCTCTGAACAGAACTTTTTGTACAGACCTGCCTTTTGGAAATGTCCGTGGTTCACACAAAAGGGAGGGAAGAGAAAATCCCTAAGATTGGGGAAATCGCTCAAATAGAATACAAAGAGAAACAAAGGAACCAAATTGTATTTCAAATGAATAAGATAACCACACTGAAAGGGGCAGCAGGGAGCAAACCCAAGAAACACCTGAAATGTGGACTATATGCACTCAGCCTAAAGTCGAAAAGAGCTCTAATACTGAATGCTAATCACTAGACCTCTTTTTGCAGAGGTTAACAATTTTGAAACTACTTTTTGACATTCTAGAATTGAGCAAATACATAAATACATTGTGAAAACCAGGAAGCCAGGTTTCACTGTTGGAGAGGGGAGTGACAAATATGGAAAAGGAAAAGGGCAGAATGAACCCCACAGCACTAGATCAGGATTAGAGATATCAGTGTAAACTCACGGGTCCTCCTGGAAATAACTGAATAGAGGCATGTGTGCATGTATAAGCAGACATCTGTTGCCAAGACCTGTCTTCTGAGAAGCAGTGACCCCCAGTAGCAATGAAGCAATGAGCACATCTAATACCCAAATCCCAAATCTTGGTTTCTTTCTCTGTGTCTTTTTTTTTTTTTGTAGAAATGGCTTTTCACTATATTGCCCAGGCTGGTCTCAAACTCCCGGCCTCACGTGACCCTCCTGCCTCAGCCTCCCAAAACACTGGGATTATAGGCATGAGCCACTACACCTGGCCAAAATCTTGGTTTCTAAATGCCTTTCTCGACTAAAAGGAACCAGAGCTCCTTGGAGGTGGCTGATTCTAGGACTGGGGCAGGAAAAGAATAAGTGAGCCCAGAACATCTTGCTGTGCGAAAAAGTCAAGTCATGTTCAAAGAATATGGAGACAGGAGCTAGCGTGAAGAGACTTCTCTTATCAAATGATAAAAATGTATTATTATAACTTACTGTTAAACTAAGAAACTAGGAGTACATGAGTCCACATGGATACAAAATAAACAGACTAATGGGGGGGAATGAAAACTCTTCTTTCTAGTTAGGATGAGAAATCCCCACGTGACAAGGGTGATCATAGGGACTGACTCAGGTAAGAATCATGGATGGATGCTAAAACGAGTTGATGAGAGGTTGAGGAATAACAGGATATTTATGTTGTCTTGAAGTGTCTCTCCACATGATACTTTTTAATTGCAAAAGGCAAAATATTAACTACACTGAAGAAACCTGGCATCTTAGCCAAGTGATCAAAGTTAACACTGCCAGCAACAGGACTAACCAACAACATGTGCCTCCTGGTAGGAAGCACTGAGAGACACAGCATCACCCGGAACACTCCTGCCAAAGGGCATCACCTGAACCTAATCACAAGGAAACACTAGACAGACCTACATTGAAAGTCTACAAAATAACTGGCTTGTACTCTAAATGTGAGTGTTGTGAAACTGAGGAACTGTTTCAAACTAACAGAGACTAAAGAGATAGAATGATGAAGGGAACACATGACCATGAATTCTCTTTTGCTATAAAGGATATTTTTGGGACAGCTGACAAAGTATCAATAAGGTATGCACAGTAGATAATACAGTCATGTGCTGCCTAACAACATTTCAGTCAAGGACGAACCACATGCACTACGGTGGTCCCATAAGATTAGACTGTATTTTTACTGTACCTCTTCTAAGTTCAGATATGTGTAGATACACAAATGCCCCATTGTGTTCCAATTGCCTACAGTATTCAGCACAGCCACATGCTGTACAGCTGTGTAGCCTAGGAGCAATGGGTTATACCATATAGCCTGGGTGTGTAGTAGGCTGTACCATCTAGGTTCATGTAGGTACACTATATGGTGTTCCCACCACAACACTGTCTAACAACACATTTCTCAGAACATATCTCCACTGTTAAGCAACACATGACTAGTGCTTCAGTGTTATTTTCCTGATGTTGGTGATTACACTGTGACTATATAAGAGAATTTCTTGTTTTAGGAAACACACACAAACATTGGGGAGTAAAGGACTATCAGTCTTACTCATATGGTACCAAAAAATATGTATATGTGCATGCTTATATATGTGGAATGGGTTATAAAACGATGTTAACATTTGGAGAAACTGGGTGAAGGGTGTCTGGGGATTCTTGATGCTATTCTTGCAACTCTTCCGTAAGTCTGAAATTACATCAACATTTTTTAAAAGGGGAAGAAAGGTGAGAAGATGGATTTTTTGTAGGCTAGTAAACTTGATGGAGTTATTTGCAAGGTCTCTTTCAGCAGGCTACATTTTTGGAAGATTCAGGCATCGTGACAGTAAGCTTTCTAAAAATAATGAATGAAAGGAGTTGACTCTCTTACGAGTGGGATAATACCCATTGACTTACTATATTTTTATAGTGAGTGTTTCTGCAAGATCTCTTCCTTTCCTTTCATTTTGTTTATTTTCTTTCTTTTCAAATTGCTAGCTTTGGCAGACTTCCTAACCTAAGTAAGATGAGAATGAAACACCTGAATTCTCCTTAGTGCTCCTATTTCAACCATTGTCATAATTCACAACTTGCTGATGCTGAAACTGGGATGTACAAGTATAACACATCAACTGCACAGAAGAAACCCAAGGAAGAAAGGCACTCATCTTTGAGGAAGAATGGCAAAAGAAATTACCAACAAGGCTGGGTGCGGTGGCTCACGCCTGTAATCCCAGCACTTTGGGAGGCTGAGGCAGGTGGATCACCTGAGGTCAGTAGTTCAGGACCAGCCTGATCAATCTGGTGAAACCCCATCTCTACTAAAAATACAAAAATTAGCCGGGCTTGGTGGCGGGCACCTGTAATCCCAGCTACTCAGGAGGCTGAGGCAAGAGAATCACTTGAACTTGGGAGACAGAGGTTGCAGTGAGCCGAGATCATGCCACTGCACTCCAGCCTGGGCAACAGAGCAAGACTCCATCTCAAAAAAAAAAAAAAAATTAGTTGGGCATGGTGGCAGGCACCTGTAATCCCAGCTACTTGGGAAGCTAAGGCAGGAGAATCACTTGAACCCCAGAGTCGGAGGTTGCAGTGAGCAGAGATTGTCCCATTGCACTCCAGCCTGGGCAACAGAGCAAGACTCTGTCTAAAAAAAAAAAAAAAAAAAGAAATTACCAACAGAAATGCACGCCTATTTCTCTAGGCCAAATAGGCTCTCCAACTGTCATATTCTCTGCATATCATCCTCAATATTAATTCAGCTCTTATGGATTATTTCCCAATATATAAAGAAGGAGGCTTTTATAAATAATCCTTTAACTGCTTTTATCAAATGTATATTACTTTTAATTTGTATTTAGCAAAATCAAACGAAAAACCAATTTCTTTCGGTTAACTAGGGAATTAAAGTACCTTGCCAAGCAGTTATATGATTCTAGAGAAATCCTTTAGAAAATATAATTAAGTCTAAATGTTCTAAAACCACTAGTCTTATCAAAAGTTATTTTATTAACTGAAGCTCCAAGGATACAGATACTCAAATCAATTCATGTCAATATTTTAATGTCATCCATTAATTAGCCATACTAATAAAATAAGAACACACTTCATAATAAATGTCAGGGGCCAGAGAGAGTGATAGGTCAGGCAGCTGAGCAGAAAGGGCATTGATTTCAATCTGTAAGTGTGGTTAACGTGTCCTTCCATGGACTCACTCAGAAAACACCTACTGAAGGCCAGCCACATAGAAGCCAACGATGAGGCCAGAAGGAAGCCCTTCACCAGCGATTTATTCCTGCAGGCTGAGGCCAGAGGACACCTCTGGCACCGTAGGAGTTGGTGGATGAAATGACCCACAAGGAGGGGAGTGGGCACCTCTTAGGCCCCTCCTCGACAGCCAGAAAAGTCCAGGATGCCAGGCTGGGGAGCACAGAGCAAGCCTCATCTGTGCAGGCCCACTCGGCACGTCAGCATGGGCCTCCTGCATCTCCATCGTCCCTTCCCCAGAGCCTATCAAGATGCAGCCTCCCTCGCTGGGTCACCTATAACAGCCGCTGGTTCCCACTGTGCCTTAGTGTCCTCATCTGCAAACAGGGACCATAATCCTGCCTGGCATAAGGTGCGAGGTTATCAGTACATGAAGCCATTTTGCACATCAAGACTAGCCGTTATTTTAATTAAATCAACACCCAATGAGTGAGCACCTACTTTGTGCCAGGCGCCATCTGACGTGCTGATGATAAAACACTCTCCCTGCTCTCATGCAGCTTTCATTACTCAGCTATAAGGTATTATTATGAATAAATAGACTAGGAATTTCAGCTTCACGGTATATGGCCCCAGTAGTAGCACCCCATCACCTAGGGCAAATGTCACAATTCCTCCATTTCCCCAAAGGGCTGAGGAGATCAGGGAGCAGGAGGTCTGGAGGTGGCTCTGACTGGCTGGGCAGAGGTGGAGCTCATCTCCAGTCTATACCCAACATACCAGCCAGAGCCAGCAGGCCAAGCTTAGGATGTGCCTTCCCGGGAACACACACACACACACACACACACACACGCACACACCAGGCCCCCTTGGTCTGCAAGATTTGCCTAGAGCCTCTGGGGTCCATCTCATCTTTCTGGAACCTTTCAGATTCAAATACAACAAACATTCATTGAGCACTTGCCATGTGTCAGGCAGCACACTGGGGTGTCATGGATGTGTCTTCCCCAAAATTCAGATGTTGAAGCCCTAACCCCCAGGTGGCTGCATTTGGAGATGGGACTTCTAAGGAAGGAAGGAAGGCTAAATGAGGTCATATAAGTTAGGCCCTGATTCAATAGGATTAATATCTTTACAGGAAGAGACATAAGAGCCCTCTCTCTCCCTGCCCTAATTCCCTGCCCCCACCGCCCCACCCCAGCAGCATGCACACACCAAGGAAAGGCCATGTGTGCACACAGTGGAGAAGGTGGCTGTGTGAAACCCAAGGGGAAAGCCCACACCTGACACCAATGCTGCTGGCTGATCCTGGACCTTGGACTTCCAGTCTACAGAACTGGGAGAATATAAACTATCTATTGTGTGGGCCACTCAGTCTAGGGTATTTTGTTATGGCAGTCCAAGCAGACTAAGACAAGCAGTGTCACCTATATTATAGGGTTGAATCCTTGATTTTCTGAAGTTCTCAGAAGCTGTATGTATAGGACTGCCTAGGCCTTCCCCCAGCCACTGGGGTCTTGTTTATTAAAGGCCTCAGGGCAGATGAACAGTGGGCTCTGATATAAGATGAACAGACATATCCTGAACCACTTCAGCCCCTTGGCCCGAGGAGGCAACTCCTTCTCCTCTTTCTTTCACTCCAGGTCCTGCACACCTGCTTATAGGTAAGTCTCCTGTAAGCCCCATAGGGATGGGAGCACACACAGCCCACCTCCCCACGGCAGGCTGGCCTCTGCTGCACCACCCTGTCTCCCAAGGAAAGGAGGAGCTGGTGACAAGCTGGAGTCAGAGTTCTAGAAGGTGGATGGAGCACCTTCAGTGGAGCACAGGGTCACTCAGTACTTTGAGCACGGAGTCAGGACAGGTCCTGTTCTGCAGCCTAGATCAAAACCCAGGGACAAAACACAAAGTGCCAAATGGAAGAAAATGTTCTAAAATGTTACAAACGAGTATCTACGGCACAGTGGAAACTTCCCAGTGACAGCAGTATGCACTGATTCAATAAGTGCAGGATCTGAAATGACTTATGTGAAGTGAAGCTGACACGCTCAGGAAACCATATTAGATGACTCAGAGAGGCTCGGGGGATGACGCCTCTGGTGCCAAAGACGCAAGAGGAGCTCGAGTGATATTGCTTCATGAAATGGAAGAAGAAAAACAAACCAATTTCAGGAAATTAATTCATATGAGATTTTAAATATGAATGTGCAACTAAATTACATTCAAAGTAGAATAAAAGCGAAGGTACAGCACTTTTGAAAGAAGGTATCAAATGTTTAAAAATACATCCACTTGAAGAAAGAAGTGAAATGGCTCCTCACAGGGGCAGCTCTCAGCAGGGCACCTCCGAGGGATAAGACCAGGGAAGAGGGGGCTCCGCTGGCAAGGCCCCAGTACTCTCCTGGACAGCACGGGGCAGGCTAGCAGGTCGGCATCAACAGGGACCACCACAGGGGCCACCTCCGCTAAGAATGCAGAGAGACAGGTACCGTGTGCAGCCCCCGGCGCTCAGGCACTGTCCCCCATCCACAGAGGAGGACGCTGAGGCCCAGAAAGGCTAAAATGGCTGCCCACACCAGGCTGGTGAGTGGCAGAGCCAGGACCCATAGCCAGGCTGCCTGACTCCAGATGCCATGCTCTGACCAGGCTCACTACACACACCAGGAAGAGGAAAGGCCAACGCCCAGCTCAGTCACCCCACAGGGCCACCTGCCTCCCAGGCCACACTCACTGCCTACAGGCAGAGGGGGACCCAAGATAGGCTGAGGCACAGCCTCAGCATCTCACCTCTGCTCCGCACACAGAATTCTAGACGTGTCAGTGCCTACACTTTGGCCGAAGCACACGACAAACGTTTCCTCAGATAGGAAAAGTGACCTTCCGTGAGTGCTCGAAGGGGAATTGTGATGAGGCCCTGCTGCAGGGAACCTGGCTTCCCTCAAAAAGGAAAGGAAAGGGAGTATGTTAGGGTCTCAGGAGGAAAAGGCCTCTAGCCTCGTAGAAGGAGCCTCAGCCTGAGGGCACCGCAGTCGCTGCAAGGCCTCCACTGGCTCTCCTGGCCAGAGAAACCCACTCCAGCACCACATCACCAGGAGAAACAGCAGGGATGCAGAGGGAGCACAACACTGAGAGTCAGGAGGCCAGGGCTCCAGCCCCTCCCCGGCTCTGGCCTCATGTCCCTGCCTGGGCAATGGGCGGGGTGATGGCAAAGATACCCATCAACACAGTACTCCTGCCAGAAGCTATTTCTCTCACAGCCCAGACACCCCTGAATTTGTACCTTAAAACAAGCTCTTTTGCCTTCAGTGGTGCAAGATGTCAAGTGATACAACCAGCTTAATAAAGCAAGTGATGACGGGACCCCACAGCACATCCTTCACCCACACATCACCCCTGGCTCCTGCCTGGACACCTGCCATTAGCACATGGGTGGCCTCCAACGCCAGCACCTACCCAGCACCAGGCCTCTTGCCTCACGGAGATGGCACCTTCCTCCAAGGCACCGTGTGTCACTTTGCAAATGTTTCAAAGTGCCTACTGCGCCCTGCTGACTGTGATCAAGCTGGGGATACAATGCAGTGAGCAAGACACACAGGCCCCTGCCCCATGGTGAATGGGACACATTTGGAGCGGGACAGATAGGTGCTGCAAGAGAGGAGACTGAGAGGCAGGGGGAACACATTGGTGGGCGCATCTAATGCAGCTGGGGGGCATGGAGGGCTTCGTGGGAAAAGGGCTGTCTCACAAAGTCAGGACGGATGAAGCTGAAGAAGAGAGTAGAAGGAAGGAATGTCCCAGGCAGAGGACAGGCACAGGTGAAGGCCGGCCAGGCAGGGTGAAGGACAGCATGGCTCCACAGAGCCAGAGCAGCAGAGAGGAGGAGGAGGGCCCCAAGGTGGCAGGGACAGGTTCCAGAAGGCCTTGGAAGACACACTGATGGACCGGGCTTTTATCTGGAGACCAAGGGGGAGTTGCTGAAGGGTTTTAAGCAAGCCCCCGAGTGATCAGCTCATGTATGAAACCCCTCTGCCTGCGATTTCACTAACTGCCACTAGTGAAACCACCACATAAGTAATAGACACTGGGCCCCAGCTGGCAGTTTCCTAGGGCTGGGATAGCTAATGGCAGGGCAGCACCCACACCAGGCAGCATTGCTGGGGCAGGGGCATATCTTTTGTTTCTGTGTGCCCGGTTGCCTTGCACAATGCCTGGCACCTAGCAGGTTCTCAGTAAATGGGGTGGGGCTGGGGGGCAGCAGTCTTCCTCTTCCATGGGAAAGATGGACAGCTGGACTCTGGGACCAGGGCACTTGCTCTAGAGACTCCGACAGATCCCATTCTAGGATAGCTGTGGAGCCCAGGGAAGGGGCAGAGTGAAGAGCTCTGGAGAACTCGGCTCTAATCCGCCTTCCAATCCTGCGCAAAATACGCGGAGAACACTTGACAAATGCGGGCTGGGCGCAAGCAGGCATCTGAGTACTTTATTGACTTTTGACAGCTCTACACGCCTGCCTGAAATACAGTGCCACAGTGCCATTGTCGAAGATTCATGCTTTCTTCAGAGAACTTGGAGCACAAATTTACAACCTGTTGTCAAACAGATGCCCACAGTTCTTTGGAAGAGCAATCCCATTTGGGAAAAGCAGCCAATAACTCTTCCGAGTTGGAAGCCCATTCTCAGGTTGATTTCCCAAAGCACAAAAAAAAGAAAAACAAAGAAAAGTGTAATTGCAGAAAACAATAACCCAGTATAGAGCCCATTATCTTCTCTACACTGAATTTTCAATAATTTTGTGATGGATTCTCCCAGAAAACTTAATTTGTACTTTTAACCACAAGAGTTAGTGGGCCAGAAAAAATTAATTCCAAGCTTTGGCTTGTAGAGAGAGAAATAAAGGACATATCTATTAATTTTTTAAACCACCCCATGTGAAGCTGTGGAATGCATATTCACGATGACGGCGTGCGGAGAATAACCCTGCACTCATTTGGGCTAATGCAAATCCCATTTGGGGTGGAAATGTCAGGATGGCGCCCTTGCAAGGCCCAGGGTCTCGCCCTGGCCCCACTGAATACCCCGTGCCTCATGTTGAGGGTCAGCTTGCCCCAGGTGATTTCCCTGGCTGCATATCTGTGCCTGAAACCAAGCTGAAATTGCTTTAATTCTGTCCCTAGGTCATCACCTGCCAGAGCTTTGGTAAACAGTCCACAAATTTCAGCCAGGGAACACTATTAGATTAACAAAGACCCTTGAAAAAAACCTGTCATTTTCGAGAACTCCTTCAAGATGAAAGCTTGTCAGGACCTCATTGACAGCCTGCTGAGCCTGTGTCAGCACAAGGCCCGGCCCCCACCATCAGCATCCGACGGTGCTGCCTGATGAGCTTCATGTTTAGGAGAGCTGGGCTGCCAGGGTCCTCTGCTGTAACATGCAAAAGTCGGGTTCTGTCCCGGGTACCCATCAAACATATTTCACAATCTAGGGGAAGGAGTAGAAAGAGCAGGGGCTTTGGAATACAGCAAATGTAGGTCCAAATCCCAGCCTCCCTAATTTTTAGCTCTGCAACCTATGGCAACATTTGTATATCCACCCAACAGCTACTCCTGGGTGTGTGCCACCTCTGTGCTGGGCACTGGAATGAGTCAGTGCAACTGACAGCCCTGCCCCGTCATAACTTAGGCCCATGGGGTGACAGGATGTGCACATTAAGGGAGGTAGGATGGAGAAGCGCTGACATAACCAGCCTCCAAGGACCCAGGACCCACATCAAGGAAGAGGAAATTGATCCTGAGCCCTGCAGGCCATGGGGCCAGCAAGGGACACACCCAGGTGCACAGTTTTTAGAAAAATCCTGGCTGCCTGGGGGCATGAAGGGGAGGCAGGGGAGAACATTTCTGAGGCTGCTGCACTTGTCTTGGCAAGATATGATGGTAGCCTGGGCCAGGAAGGTGTGGATGAAGAGAGAAACAGACGGACCCAAGAGATGCTTCATGGGGAAGCCACGAGCTGTGTGACTGACAGGCCTAAGCCACCAAGCAGGAAGTGGGATATTATGCCGGGAGGGGCAGGGCAACAGGAGCATGTGTCCTGGGAAAGGCATCACCTTGTTGAGCCTGAGTTTCCTTGCCAGTGGAATGGAATGATCAAACTTACTCTGCTAGACTACAGGGTGCCTGGCAGAAGCTGGTCCATAGTAGGTGGTCACGGCTGCCACTGCTGCTGAAAGGAACCCTGAGATCAGCTTAACTACCGAATCGCACCAAGATTCTAGGAAACCAAGACACCAGGGCAGGAAGGGCTGGTCCCCGAACCTGGGCTCCAGATCTCCAGGCCCAAGACATTCCCACCCAAATACTGGACAGGCAGCAGGGCCCTGGGCCGCAGACTCCACAGGCAGTTAAACCCCTTGGCTGAGCACAGGCATGTCACACCTGGTGTGGGGCCTGCTCCCAGGTCCCAACCTCATGCCATTTTGTTCCTCTTGATACAAGAAAGCCCTGGGGTCAGTGGTGGGTCCCCAGTAGCAAAGGATTGTCCTGCTAACTCTTAACATGCAAACAAGGTCCGAGGTTTAATTAGGATAACAGGCACTGATGTTTGTTTACACGGGATGCAAACTGTGAGGCTGTGAACAGTCTGTCACGGAAACAGAGGCTAATGCCCTGCCCCTTGTTAGACTTCTGCTGGCACCTAGAATGTGGTGTGAAAATGCCACAGGCTCTGAAACTCAGCTCCTGGAAGTAGTGTGGGCATCGAAGTGCCTGGGCTCAGGAACCTCGCCTGAGGTGCCTTCCTCCCCTTAAAACAACAGGTAATGAATGCCTTGTTTATACCCAATCTGGTTGGTACAGGGAGGCCCTGTGAGATGGCCTGTGGCACACCTGGCTGTCCCCATTGTTCTGAGGGGCAACACATGTCATCTGCCTCCCTGGGACCAGCACCAAACCCATCCTGGGCAGCTGCTCCACCTGAGACTCCTGGAGTGGCCCGTGCCCCATCACAAGGTGTGGACAGCAGTGCCCAGTGATGTTTTGAGGACACGCTACACCCACACAATCCAGAAAAGTAGCCCCTCAAGATGCAGATGCTGCTTCCTGAGTGCCTGCAAAAGACCTGGGCTGACTCTCAGTGCACAGAAAAGATCTCATTTCTGCTCTGGTTCTCAACACAGATAAGAATCCAAACACCCCTTAGGAGGGAAGCGGAGAAGATAATGTTCTCCAGCATGCTGCAAATAGTGTTCAGAGTGTTCAGATGGAACCAGATTAAATTAAAAGTAGTTTTCGAGGAAATTCATCATAAAATTCTTGATCTGACATGGCTATTTTCCAGATGTTTTTGAGAGAAGCTAGCAGGTTACCTTGATAATTATAATAACCGAACATTTTGAATTATTTGGTTCAACACGTTTCCTAAACACTCCCCAATGCCAGCCTTTGTGCCGGGATCTGAGGGGACTTTCCTCTACAACCTCACAGTATGATCTGAATAAGGTGTGTCTGACTAATTGGGTGCTATGTGGCCCAAGGAGGAAGCCCACAGCCAGCCCGTGGGTCCAGGTATGCCCACACTGGGGCCTGCCAACCACCGACAGCTTCCATCCTCAGTGGCATTCTCCACAGAAGCTTCATGCACACGCTATTATAACAGGGGAGATCAGGCTGGGGGAAATCAGTACCAGAAGTAATTAAATGACCAAGGAGACAGCAAGAGCTGGAAGAGAGACACATATTGGCACCATTTCTTATTACTATTATTGTAATAACACATACTAAGAACAGGGCTCCCAGACAAAGAGAAAGCAAGCTTCAGGGCATTTTTAAATTGGGCAAATTATAGAGAGGTGAGAGATTAAATGAAAATCTATCACATTACAAATACAGCCTGCAGTTACTGAAATCATATTTTTTTCATAAATGAGTCATACCAACAGTAACTCCAAGACCTTCATAATAGTTTGCAATAAACTCTGTGGGATGCTCGCCACTTCAATCCTGAAAAATTGACATCATAAGCCAAAAAACAGCACTTTGACGTTTCTGTCTTCTTTAGGGCACCCAGCTGGGAAAGGAAATAAAACACCACCCCCAGGAGGGAGCATAGGGCCTGGCCTCACCAGTGGGCAGGCAAATTCAAACAATAAGATCCTATTTCACACCCACCAGAGGGGCAAAAAATCAAAATCCTTAATAGCAAATGAAGGAGAGGGTGTGAAGAAATGGGAACGCTCAGTACGCTGGTGGGCGTCCACAGAACAAATACACAGGAGGGGAAGCTGGCGACACGTGGTCCCATCAAAGAGGGCCATCATGAAGGCCCGTCAAGTCACCATGAGGGGTCCCAGCCCCAGAAGCTTTCACAGGGGTGTACAAGGAGGTACATCTACAAATGCTGGTATGAAAACAGGTCTACCAACTCTGTGAGGCTCGTCCCATTGAAGGTGGAGTCCAATCTCCCTTGCCCTGAATGGGAGGCAGCCTCAGTGACTTGCTTCCAAAGAACAGAATGAAGTCAACGGATGCTGCCTGGCCTTTGAGGCTGGGTCACAGAGCAATCTGGTTTCAGTATAGGGGCCTCTCAGGACACTAGCCCCTAGAACCCAGCTGCCATGGGATGAGGAAGCCCAGGCCACATGGAGAGGCCACATGCAATACTCCAGCAAACAGCACAGCCAGGGTCCCAGCAGACAACCAGAATCACTCATCGGATGCTGAGCGAACAGACCTGCAGATGCTTCCATTTCTAGCCTTTGAGCTGCCCCACATGATACCAAGTGGAGCAGAGATGAGCTGCCCACACCAAGCCCTGCCCAAACTGCAGATTCAGAAGCAAAATAAACATTATTGTTTTAAGCTACTAAGTTTAGAAGTGGCTTATTAAACAGCAATAAAAAACTGGAACACATGTTCACTACAATATTGTAGGCAAGAGACAAAAAGTAAAAACAACCTTCCAGGAGTAGGGGAATGAATAAATAAACTTCAGCTTATTTATACAGTGGAATCCCACACACCAATGAAAATTGAATGAACCAGATGGATAGATGGATGGATGGATAGACAGATAATAGAAAACATAATGTTGACTGTTTTGCAAATTGCAAAAAAACACAGAGTGTAATAACATGTACATAAACCTTTAAAATACAAAAGTATTACATATTATTTATGTCATTCATAACATATGCACGAAACATTTAAAAGCATGCCCACCAATGTCAGGAGAGTAGCCACTAATGGAAAGGGAATGAAGTAGGGTTTTAGCTCTATCTGCCACATTTCATTCCTTACAAAACAAAAAAGAGGGACCCAGTATAAATATGGAAAAATGCTAATAACTAAAACCTGGTGGTGCATCTATGGAAGTTTATTTTATTTTTTTGTTCTTTTCTGTAGGATTAACATAGGTCACAAATCACTCATTTCTACTCAGCCAAGGTTCAGCTTGGTTGACACAAGGGTAACAGTGTGACAGGGCAGGGGTAAGTCAGCCTGCTTCCTCCCCTCTTCTGTGAGCTTCCCGAAGGCCACGACTGTGGCTCACAACCCCCTGCTGCATATGGTAAGTGTTCAATAAACCTCCCTTTGCAAGACTGACTGGGGGACCAATAAGCCCAGGAAGATTCTGTCCCCTTCTCCGGTTCATAGGAACCAAGCAGAGAGCAAAGGATATTTTCTAACCCAAGGGACTCTGCTAACTTGAAACACAGGGATGAAAGACTATCCCATTAATAAGAAAGAGGAGCTCTTTCCTAGTCCCGACGCATACTCTTCCTCTTCTCTGTCTGGACGCTGTTAAAATTCCAGCTTTGGCCAAATGGAATGTCACAAACACAGGCAGTTGCAGATGAGGGACATGCAGGAAAAATAATCATATTTCTTCTTATAATGACCCAAATGCAGGAGATACACTGTTTCAGCAGACAGAAATAAAAAGACTCATCCCACCAGAGGTAAGAAAGGAAGACTGAGAGGAGGAAGGCATGGCGTAGACAAAGGCCAACAACATCCAGGACAGGGGGACAGAAAGATGCAAACAGCCAGGGTCGCTCACAGCATGGCTTCACCTGGGTCCAGCCCTGGATTCTCCCTCAAGCCTCCTGTTCCCTGAGACAAATGAGTCTCTCTCCACCTGTTGAAGCCACTCGAGTTGGGTTTCCTGTTATCGCAGCCTCATACACTCCTAGCTAATACAATGGTGAACACTGCATGATGGCACAGCTGGGCATCTTTATTTTCCTTTTTCTACATTTTTCTGTTCTTCAAATATTATTACTATAAGAAGATTTTAATATTTTTTAAAAAGCTCTTCTTAGTCTTGGCTAGCAATTCCAACCCTAGCCATAGAGCCTAAGAAAATAACTGCACAGAAGCTAAATATTATGTACATAAAGATGATCACTGCAGCACTGCCTATAAAACAACAATAAAAAACCTGCTGGAATAAAAAGCTCAATGTTCAGCAACAGGGATACAACTTAGCAAATTGTAGTACAACCACATGATAGAAGATGACTACCCTGAAGGCTGTAAAAACAGGGATACTGAGCTTTAAAAACAGGATCCAAAATGATATATGAAAAATCCCCATAGAATGATAAAAAAAAAAAAATCTGTTCACAAGTGAAAGGTAAAAAACAAACCAGAAGTTACTTGCTGTGGGCCTGGATGTCCCAGCCAGCAGAGGGAAGTGGGGGAAGGGGTTGCCAGGGCCTGCGGCCCATGTGCAGATTGGGGCCGTGGAGGCAGCAAAGGCCTCCTTGCCCAGGAGACAGCAGCTTCCAGGCTTCCAGATGCCCCTGGAGATCCAGGCAACTAGGGTGGGAGGCTGCTCATAGCCACAGTTACAGACTGACCACCAGGTGGGCCCTGCGAATGCCCGTTCACTCCCAGGTCCACTCTCACACAAGCCCAAAGCAATGGGGCAACCTGATACAAAGAACCCAGGGGAAATTCCAGAGCATGTGCTCCCGCGTACCAAATTCTTCAGAAAAGACAATTTCCCATTAATTTCAAATGTGCGTGTTCTCTGAGGATTTAATACAGGGGGAGTTTCTAAGCATTTGCATCTCTGTCCCATAATATAAAGCATGGGCCAGGGGCATGAACTGCCTGTGTTCACAGCGTCATCCTATTTGTGACAGATTAGATAGATTAGACGTGAGGTTCCACCTCCCTACCTGTGATCTTTCTCTGCTATAAAAACAACACTTGATGTCAGCGTCTGAAATTACTTGCTCAAAATTATAATTATTATATTAATGTGGCTAACTGTAAAACTATACCTCGGCTTTCTAAATGAAAACACCAGGCTGCCAAACCTTCTAGAATAATTTAAACTAGTAATGTGATAAAGACTATTACATCTCCAAAGACATTACCATAGAATTTGACCCCCATTTCAACAAGAAAAGATGCTGGACTATATTGGAAGCCTCTGTGAATTGCCTAATTATAGTTAATAAGGTCATCATCTTCTCATGAAATAGCCTTTTCTGTTTTCCAACAGAGCATTCAACAATTCTAAACACTGTTCATCTGAACACTCCCCAAGAAGGCTATCACATCACAGGGTAGACAGCAGGAGAAGGAAGAAAGAGGTAGGCGGAAGGAGCGAGGCTCCAGAAGCCGCAGAGAGACCCCTGTGGAGAAGGGAAATAAAACTTTTTTCTTTTTTTTTGAGATGGAGTCTTGTTCTGTCGCCCAGGCTGGAGTGCAGTGGCATGATCTTGGCTCACTGCAACCTCCGCCTCCAGAGTTCAAGCGATTCTCCTGCCTCAGCTTCCCAAGTAGCTGTGATTACAGGTGTGCACCACCACACCCAGCTAATTTTTTTGTATTTTTAGTACAGATGGGGTTTCCCCATGTTCGCCAGACTGGTCTCAAACTCCTGACCTCAGGTGATCGCCCGCCTTGGACTCCCAAAGTGCTAGGATTACAGGTGTGAGCCACCACGCCTGGCCTAGAAATAGAACTTTCTTAGAGCCCATCATTTCAAGGCCAGGGTCTCAGGTGAGGCAATGGGAGTCACAGTAATTGTGGGTGTAGGGACCACTCCACACCCATGCCTGGCAACCTGGGTCCAATGCCAGGTCCCTCCCGGAGTGGGTGTGGCCTGAGTGGGACCCCCCCCCACCGCCACCCCAAACTCCCAGGGATGTCCCATAGACCCTGACCCTTGTGGCTGAAACTAGCAGGCTGCACTACTGGGCCGTTGCGCAAATTTTTCACTTTTTTTTTTTTTTGAGACGAAATCTCGCTCAGTTGCCAGGCTAGAGTGCAGTGGCACAATCTTGGCTCACTGCAACCTCTACCTCCCGGGTTCAAGCGATTCTCCTGCCTCAGCCTCCCAAAAGTAGCTGGGACTTGTACAGGTGTGCACCACCACGCCCAGCTAATTTTTGTATTTTTAGTAGAGAAGGGGTTTCACCATGTTGGCCAGGATGGTCTCCATCTCTTGACCTCATGATCCACCCACCTCGGCCTCCCAAAGTGCTGGGATTACAGGCGTGAGCCACAGCACCCGGCCAAATTTTTCACTTTCAATAGTTGCATGAAAGTCAGAAAGGCCAGTGCTAGGTGACATTGTGTGTATCATGTACAAAATCACAGGCAGTGTGGATATAAGACATAAGAAGGCCGGGCACAGTGGCTCATGCCTGTAATCCCAGCACTTTCGGAGGCTGAGGGAGGTGGATCACGAGGTGAGGAGTTCGAAACCAGTCTGATCAACATGGTGAAACCACATCTCTACTAAAAATACAAAAATTAGCCGGGCATGGTGGTTGGTGCCTGTAATCCCAGCTACTCAGGAGGCTGAAGCAAGAGAATTGCTTGAACCCAGGAGGCAGAGGTTGCAGTGAGCCGAGATGGTGCCACTGCACTCCAGCCTGGGTGACAGAGTGAGACTCTGTCTCAAAAAAAAAAAAAAAAAAAAGACATAAGAAAACCAAGAACAATCTTCATGAGAACCTATAAGCACATGCACAAGAGCCTAAGTAGCCAGGCCAGAGCAGGAGGAACAGGGGCAGCATGACACGCCTGTCCACAACAGAAACAATGGAAGGCTAGGAACAGCTCAGGGTCACTGCAGCCAGGAAGAAGTCGGGCAGAAAATGCGATGTCGGCCCTGTGTCTGTCTTGCAGACCAATCACACAGTATCAAAGTAAGGGCGATTTGTGCAGCTGTGTTCCTGACTCACTCTCCAGAGCCTCACTGGCAGAGACAACAAGGAAAAGCCTCGGTCTCTAGCACCCCCATCCGCAAGCAGAGGTAATGCTCAGGCAGCTCTCTCCCTCCCTGGAGGAGGAAGATGACTCGCAGTAGCCTCAGAACTGGAAAGGGGAGCCACCAAGGAAGAGTGGCTGGAGCAACCAGCCTGGCTGCTCAGGGTCTTAACAGGATGATGGGGGTGGAAGGGGGCTCCTAGGTCATTGTAAAGAGCCTGGCCCCACACATGGCTCCATCTCCCTGCGCCCTCGCCTGACCACCTTGGACCTGAGATACTCAGTCCCACAAATCCCTGAGTGGCTGGGAGACTGAGAAGTCTGCGAAGCATGTGGCATGTGCCAAGTGTCCTACTAAGCAGCTCCTCCAGGTATGGCTGCCTCTCTCCCTGAGCTAGTGTCAGCACCAGGCCTGGCACAGGAGACACGCACAAGTAACAGGTGGTGAGGAGATGAGCGGAGGACTCTGGCCATGCCACACACAGCACAGCAACCCTGGGCCCACGGAGAAGGGAGGGGCAGGGCCCAGGCTCGGCTCACCAAAGCTTGGCCCCTGGCCTGTGGTAGTTGGACTGCCCCTGGAGGGACTCTTTCTCCCAAAGTCATATAATTCTGTTGAGTCACTAGTTTTCGGGAATACTGTGACTTCTTTTTTTTTAGACGGAGTTTCGCTCTTGTCGCCCAGGCTGGGGTGCAATGGCACGACCTCGGCTCACCACAACCTCTGCCTCCTGGGTTGAAACGATTCTCCTGCCTCAGCCTCCCAAGTAGCTGGCTAATTTTTGTATTTTTAGTAGAGATGGGGTTTCACCATCTTGGCCAGACTTGTCTCGAACTCCTGACCTCGTGATCCATCCGCCTCGGTCTCCCAAAGTGCTGGGATTACAGGCGTGAGCCACCGTGCCCGGCCCAAATACTATGACTTCTAAATCATCCATGCAAGATCTCACCCCTGGGCTAAGATGGGCCTTCCAGACCAAGGTTTGTGAGGGTGACTCTCCCTAAAGGTATTGACACATTTTCTCCTCAGTTCAAATCAAGTACTTCATGACTGTAAAGTTACTGGGTCCCATAAGTGAGCCCCAAGTGCTTCCTAGAGAAAAGTACCCTACAGTCAGTAATGAGCACCAGGCTTCTCCCTGGGCATCTGGGGACGATGGTCCAGTGCTCCCTTCCCGGTGAGCCCAAAGACAGAACACTGCTGGGGCACAGCCCAGGTGCATGTGGTGCTACAGCAACACAGGCCACACTGCCATTTATGCGGTCTGGAGACAAGGGAGAAAGGCAACCTCAAGGAATGGGTACAGAGAGAAGGGGACCCTTGAGCCAAGTCCAAGGGGATAAGGAAGGCTTTGCCTGAAAAGAAGGAAGGAAAGGGCAAAGGGTGTGTCATGTTTGGGAAAGAGCTGGAAAGAATTCAAGGCACACAGCAGGCAGTTTGTGATAGGAACAGAAATCGGGGCAGGGTGAATGGGCCGGTGACACAAGTTGGTTTGCATCCTGTACTGTTTGGGCTGCAACCTGTATTGTAGTATGAGGGCAAACAGCAAAGTTTTTACATTAAGGAATGACAATCAGAGTTGAGAATAAGTAATAATAGAAATTACAACAGCAGTAATCACAATTTGGGCATCTACTATTTACCAGGAACTATACCAGGCACTTCCCTTGTACTGCCTCTTACTCTTACAACAACCATGAAAATGAATACCCTTCACAGGGAGAAACCAAACATTGCAGCAAGGAATGAGATGAATTCGATAAAGATGAGCTAAGTAGAGAAGTCACAACTCAGTGGCTGATTGGACAGCAGAGGCTGAATGACATGTGCTCTGTGAGGGTTAGGACCATATCTGGCTTCCCACTCTATCTGCTGCCCTGGACCTGACACCTACTAGGTGCTCAGTAAAGATTCAGGTGGCAGTGCACTGACAGAGATGCAGAAGAAAAGAAGGACAGCGGCAGAACAGGGAGGACACCAGCTGTGCCAATCGTGCTTGGCAACCAGAGGCACTGTCATGAACCATGTGGGCTTTGAGACAGTACTCTGCTAGCAAACTACCAAGTTAGCCTGCCACAGCTTCATACATACTAGCAGAAGGCATGAGATCCCTGGGTCAGAGACTGAAAACAGTTTGTTACTCACAGCAGTAGTAGTAGCCAGGTTAACACTGCTGCACCAGTTCCCTAAGCCCCAGTTCCCATAGTGATCCCATGAAGGCAAGGTGTTACCTGTACACACAGTGGGATGCATTACAGAGAGGAGTCCTGATGTTAGGATGCCCCAGTCTTATATAAGCAGCTGCTGGTAAACCTGCCCAACCTCTGCTCCTAAGGGAGACATTGTCTTTGTTATCCTGGAACATAAATAAATCTGTTCCGGATAGAGATGCTATCTCTACTCTCCAAGGCTGCTTGCTATTCAAACATCCTTGAAAAGACAGGCCAGAGCAAATCAGCTGTTCGTGCCTTGCTCAGAAGACTGTGCAGAAATATGACAGACCCATGGAGAATTGTGCAGGTGCCGTGCACATAACAACCAGCATGCCTACGTACCTCCGATACACATATGCCTTTAGACTGCCTATTGCCCATCTGAGCCGTTTCCTCCCCTTCTCTGGTTAGTTTAGAAATAAAAGTAATATTTCTTTGCCCGTCTTGCTGGACAGAATAGAAGTGAGCCTCAGAGAAATTAAGTTAACATGCTCAAAGCCTCCTGGGTCTTCTCTTTTCTGTGAGTAGCACCATCTCATCCTTAGTAGCTTAAGCCAAAACCTGAAATCATCTTTGACTCCCAACATCATCCAGTTCATCACCAAGCTTCAGTCATTCTGTCCCCAACCACCTGTGAGAGCTAGCCCCTTCCACTATCCCCATCATCCTCACCAAGCACTGGCCTTGCTCACCTGACAGCTGCCTCTGCCCCCTTGCTGCTCTCCCTGCTCTCACCCCAGCCCCTGGTGACCCATTCTCCATCTAGAAATAAAGGGAACTTTTTTTTTTTTTTTTTTTTTTTTGAGATGGAGCCTTGCTCTGTCGCCCAGGCTGGAGTGCAGTGGCGCAATCTCGGCTCACTGCAAGCTCCGCCTCCTGAGTTCACGCGATTCTCCTGCCTCAGCCTCAATAAAGGGACCTTTTAAAGATGTAAATAAGACGGTGTCACCCCCTTGCTCAAAGCAGGTGGTTTCTTACAAAGCTGAACACACAATTACCATATGAGCCTGCAGTTCCACTCCCAGATATGTACCAAAGAGAGATGAAAACATGTCCAGTCCACACCAATGGTCATTTAAGAACTACCTCTAGGCGGCCGGGTGTGGTGGCTCACGCCTGTAATCCCAACACTTTGGGAGGCCAAGGTGGGCAGATTACCTGAGGTCAGGAGTTCAAGACCAGCCTGGCCAACATGGTGAAACCCTATCTCTACTAAAAATACAAAAATTAGCCGGGCATGGTGGCACATGCCTGTAATCCCAATTACTCGGGAGGTCGAAGCAGAAGAATTGCTTGAGCCTGGGAGGCGGAAGTTGCAGTGAGCCGAGATTGCACCACTGCACTCCAGCCTGGCTGACAGAGCGAGACTCTGTCTCAAAAAAAAAAAAAAAAAAGAACTACCTCTAGGCTGGGCGCGGTGGCTCATGCCTGTAATCCTAGCACTTTGGGAGGCTGAGGCAGGCAGATCACGAGGTCAGGAGTTCAAGACGAGCCTGGCCAACACAGTGAAACCTTGTCTCTACAAAAATACAAAAATATTAGCCAGGCGTGGTAGTGCACACCTGTAGTCCCAGCTACTAGGGAGGCTGAGGCAGAAGAATCACTTGAACCCAGGAGGGAGAGGTTGCAGTGAGCCAAGACTGCGCCACTGCACTCCAGCCTGAGTGACAGAGAGTGAGACTCTATCTCAAAAAAAAAAAAAAAAAAATGAACTACCTCTAACAGCTCACTAGAAACAAATCAAATGTGTCCATCAACAGAAGAATGGATAAACAAATTCTGGTATTTTCACATAATGGAATGCTACTCAGCAATAAAAAGGGATGAATGGCTCAATGTGGATAAATCTCAAAAACATTCTGTTAAGTGAAAGAAGTCAGACACAAAAGGCTACACCCTGCATGATTCCATTTATATATTTCATTCTAGAACAGGAAAAACTATTGGGTTGGTGCAAAAGTAATTGTGGTTTTGCCATCCAACGTAATGGCAAGGCCGGGCGCAGTGGCTCATGCCTGTAATCCCAACACTTTGGGAGGCCAAGGTGGGCGGATCACGAGGTCAGGAGATCGAGACCATCCTGGCTAACATAGGGAAACCCCATCTCTACTAAAAATACAAAAAATTAGCTGGTCGTGGTGGTGGGTGCCTGTAGTCCCAGCTACTCGGGAGGCTGAGGCAGGAGAATGGCGTGAACCCGGGAGGCAGAGGTTGCAGTGAGCCAAGATCACGGCACTGCACTCGAGCCTGGGCGACAGAGCGAGACTCCATCTGAAAAAAAAAAAAGTAATGGCAATAACCACAATTACTTTTGTACCAACCTACAATGACAGAAAGCAGATCTGTGGTTGCCTGGGGCTGAGGCTGAGGGTGGAACTAAAAGATGGGCTGATAAAGGATACCCAGAACACTGTGGGCCAGGGGAAAGGTTCTGTGCCTTGATTGGAGCGATGGTTGCATAAGCATACAGGTTTGTCAAAACTCATCTGACAGTGTACTTAAAAGGCTGCATTTTATTGTAAGTTATATCTCCATAGAGTTAATTTACCTTTTTAAAAATTAAAAACATTCAGGCCAGTTGTGGTGACTCATGCCGGTAATCCCAGAACTTTGGGAGGCCAAGGCGGGCGGATCAGTTGAGGTTAGGAGTCCGAGGCCAGCCTGGCCAAAATGGTGAAACTCCGTCTCTACCAAAAATACAAAAATTAGCCAGGCCTGGTGGTGGGTGCCTGTAATCCCAGCTACTTGGGAAGCTGAGGCAGGAGGTTCACTTGAACCCAGGAGGTGGAGGTTGCAGTGAGCCAAGATTGCGCCACTGTACTCCAGCCTGGGCAACAGAGCAAAGACTGTCTCAACAACAACAACAACAACAACAACAACAAAACCATTCAGCAGCTTTCCATTTCATTCTGAATAAAACCTTAAGGCTTATTGTGTCCTACAAGGGCCTTTTGTGATCTGGCCTGCCTGTAGCATCAACCCCATCTCAAAACACTCTCCCCTTTGCTAATATCCCAAATATAAGGCAAACCACAGAGACTTTACCCATTTTCCCAACGAGAAGATTAAAAACACAACTGAAAGGTTAGAGACAAACACTTAAATACATATATATGTAGAGATGTTGAAGAAACAACTGAATGTCTGTATTTATGTTTAACTTATTAACTTAGATGCACATGCATACTTAAAATCACTTAGTATAAAACACAGAAATACTGCATATTTCCACTGTCATCTCATGAAGCAACTAAATGCACCTCTCCCTAGACATCTCCAAGAGCAATGTTTTCACCACTCCTAAAGACATGTTTCTAGGCCTACTAAAGGGAACCCTTGAGATTGAGGGCAACAATGATTCCTGAGCACCTAATACCAAGCACTGCCCTCAGCACTTTCTGTGTACCATTTCCTTCATCTTCACTAAACCAAATACGTCAATACTATCACCACACTTCCCAAATAATGCATCATGGGATAGTTTACCTTATTTTTTTTTTTTTTTTTTTTTTTTTGAGACAGGGTCTCACTCTGTCACCCAGGCTGGAGTGTGATGGCACAATCAAGGCCCACTGCAGCCTTGAACTCCTGGACTCGAGCGATCCTCCCACCTCAGCCTCCTGAGTAACTGAGACTATGGGAGCCCACAACCACATCAGACAAATTTTTTCTATTTTTTGTAGAGATGGGGTTTCACCATGTTGCCCAGGCTGGGATATTTTACCGTTTTAAGGGAAACAGCAATATCTGCTAGACAACATGCAGACTGCTAGCTGAGGTTTCAACATTACATTCAACATTAGATCCGTTTGCATTCTTTAGATGACATCATATCTCTGCAAAGCTGGGTTTTCAATAGTTGCTGTGATAAAAAGCAAAAATCAGGCAGGGCATGGTGGCTCACGCCTGTAATCCCAACACTTTGGGAGGCCAAGGCGAGTGGATCACCTGAGGTCCTGAGTTTGAGACCAGCCTGGCCAACATGGTGAAACCCTGTCTTACTAAAAATACAAAAATTAGCTGGGTGTGGTGGCGGGTGCCCAGCTACTCGGGAGGCTGAGGTAGGAGAATGGCTTGAACCTGGGAGGCAGCAGTTGCAGTGAGCCAAGACTGTACCATTGCACTCCAGCCTGGGTGATAGAGCAAGACTCTATCCCAAGGAAAAAAAAAAAAAAAAAGTGAAAATCAATGTGGAACAAGCCATGAGGGTGGCAGCATCCAATCTACTTCCAATGTTTGAGAACCAACAGGTGTTGTTACAACGTAAGTATTTAAGTTGTTTGGTCCTCACTCCTTAGTAAACAGGACTGTTCATTAAGTTGTTTGTTTTGGCCTAGGAGTGCTGTGAAAAATGTTACAGTGTCACTAAGGGAATTGTGACCCAAGAGCATGAGACCCTCTGTACTATTTTCTCTATTTTACACATGGGGAAACAGAGGCACCTTGGGGTTGCTTGCCCAGCATCACAGAGCTAGGAAGCTGGGGTCTGAGCCTAGCACGAAGCGACATGGCCTTCAAGAATGGATCCACCATTAAATGGCTTACCAGAGACTATTTAAATGTGTGATGGGTAAATATTTGAAACAAATTATGTTCTGGACAAAGTATCAAAAGATCTGCTTTGCCAGGCAGGGTGGCTCACACCTATAATCCCAGTACTTTGGAGGCTGAGGCGGGGCGGATTGCTTGAGCTCAGGAGTTCCACACCAGCCTGGGCAACATGGCGAGACTCCCTTGCTACCAAAAATACAAAAATTAGCCAGGCATGGTGGTGCACACCTGTAGTCCCAGCTACTCAGGAGGCTAAGGTAGGAGGATCGCTTGAGCCCAGGAGGTAGAGACTGCAGTGAGCCATGATTGCACCACTGCACTCCAGTGTGGGCGACAGTGTGAGACTCTGTCTCAAAAAAAAAAAAATCTGCTTAAACTTCACATCCAAAAGTGAGTGTCCTGTAGTTTAAGAAAATTCTTAAAAACCCAAGTATAAAGTGAACACTCTCTTTATAAGGAATAATCTGAAGACAAATCTTCTCTTGCATTCCACCTCCTGCCACACCAAGCTCTTCTCAGCCTCGGCACGGGCTGTCCTCTGTGCAAGGACGGAGCCGTGCCTTCCTCTGGCTTCCAACCTCAGCTTGCTGCCTTCTCCCCTACCCACCCAGCCATTGTTCTCCATTTCCCAGGAAATACCACTTTACAACTTATAATTACCCTGTTAATTAACTGATTTATTAGACTGTGAGCTAGGTATTGCTGGCCCCTCACATGGTGCCTAGTAGTGGGTACAATTCTCGATGTTCTCTCCGCCCCCTGAGCCCACAGGGTCAAGAACCAAACACCAGCAGCATGGGGAGGCCGGTCCTCTGTATCCTCCACCGTCTCCCTGGGAGGCCCTTGCCGTATACACCCTCACTCCAGATTCCAGAGCATATGTAAACCTCAGGAAGCCAGTTCCCAGAGAGCTCCCTAGGCCAGGGACCAGCATTGAGGTGTTTGATGAAGGGAGAGCTGGCTTTTTCCTAATCTCAGTGGCCACTGCCCCCAGAATCACTTTAACAATAGAGCTTTGACCATCTCCCTCTGGAAACTCAGATGGGGTTTGGCCAAGAGTATTCTTATTTTAAAACACTTATTTTCTGAAATGGTAAACTTTTGTGGCTACTGAAAACAATTAAAACCAAGAGAAATCCATAGAGGGATGGAAGGGGGTGAGTAATTATTATCAACAAAACCAATGAGAGGGAACAAATGCATTGGGCCAAAAATCTAATAAACTAAGTATGAGAATTCTGGAGCAACTCCGCAGGAAGCAAATTACTCTTCTGCATCTTCACAGACAATACACGCGAGAGGCAATTTATTAACTTGAGCCACATTGGCCTCAACATTAACCCATATCCCTAAAGTACTTAACTCTTACCCAGGAAACTGCTTACTTAACTTGCATTAGGACACACAGGGCCAAATGCAGGTTTGCTATTCACAGCTTCAAATTCAATTTAAAGGGATCCCTGTTCCAATTTCCTGTAGAAAGTTACTCCATGTTCTAATACATCAGTGTCAGGAAACACAGCCTTTACTTAATTTCTTCTCAATATTCATACAACCAGGGATCACCCACAGCAATTTCTCCTCCTTTGTGCACCTAACAGCAATGATGGGGCTTTTACTTTTCATCTTTTCAAGTGCCAGCTGCTCTGAGGTGTCCCCTTCCCTCAAAACAGAGCCCTTTAAAGACCCTTGATCAGGTTCCTGGGATGGGTGGGGTGGGGGGGGCTCCTCCGCATGGTGACATAGCTTGTGACAATGGCATTAAAGTTAAAATGCCAATATTTCTAACTGATTCATATACTAAAAGGCAATGCAGGCCTACAAAGCATGAAGACTAGCCCTATGCTACCACATCACCTTGCGCCAGACACGCTTAACCAGTGGCCTGCAACTCCTCACTTGTAAAATGAGAGGCTGGAGCCGGATCACTGGGTCTCCAATTTGATAAGCTCAAAGGCAGCCATGTGAGAAAGCCCAGTCATGAGACAGAAAACGGCAGAGCTGTTTGGAGGCAGGAACCTGGGGGTGGGTCTCAAGCTCCCCAGATCTCCCACCCTCAGGCAGCCTCTAGAAATTTCTATGAAGCCCTTGGAGTCCCCAGAGCACAGGCTGCAACCCACTGATCTCAGTTATCTCGACAAGCACCTCAAATAAAATAAGTCTAGCGCTCCAAATCTCCTTTGCACAAGCAAAACATTCCTAATAAGACTGTAATGGAAAAATAATTCATGCATTTTATTTCCTATTTAATGCATTTATGTATTTTCTACAATAAGCATACATTATTTTAATAATCAGAATAAAATAAACATTACTAAAGGGAAAATAATTCACATAGGTTTTTTCAAAAACAAAACAGCCAAGGCACAGAAAAGATGAGCCGGAAGGTTTGCGTACTCTTCTGGCGTCATATACTATCATTAACTGCAAATTGCTTTCGGCCCTTCAGAGGAGAAAAATATCACAAGTGTTTGGAGAAGGTCTGATGAGTCACCAAACACTTGCGTGGCTCTCAGCTGCGTCACTGAGTCCTATGCCTGCCTGCGTAAATATTCACAACACCACGGTTCGCCTTGGCCTTCAGCTATAGAGACTGGGGGGAGCAGGGATTGGAGGGGGGCACAGAGGGGGCGCTGGAGGGAAAAGAGACAGCACTGAGGGCTGCAGACCATCCCTAGAGAACATGGCCTTCTGTCATCTCAGGTATCCTCCACCCTAACCCCTCCACACAGAGTTGTGCAATATTGAAACTCAATACATGTAAATTAAGTGGGTTCTCAATAAATACAGGAGTTTCTAAGCCCCTAAATTGTAATTACATTGATACTGAAATCGTGGGAATCTACAGTGATGGAGGGGAATAGTGGCAGAGTAATCTAAAGTTAGGGGTAACACAAGCATCCCAGTCTGCCTGTCCTGAGGTCTAGATTATCACAGGAGCGTCCGATGAGGTCTCCTTATTTTACACAGCGGTTCTCCAATTTTACACACCGGTTCACGAACGTTCCATGGCTCCCCATTCCCATAGGAAAAACTCCAGATCTACCCACATCCCTCAGAAGTCCCCAAGCCCCCATGACTATAGGCCGTTACCATCACCACACTCTCTAACCCAACCACCGCCCCCAGTGCCTGGTGTGCAGGCATCTGTGCTCTGGCTCTCACAATCCCTCCCCTGTCCCCAGGGCCAGCTGTTGCACCCTCTCCCACTCCCATCAGGATAGGAGTCAAGGGTCATTCCCACAGCTCACCGTGACATGTGTCTGGGAGCCCGGCACACTCACAGGCAATACATGTGAGAGGCAATACACGTGAGGGGCTCCTGAGCGGGGACGGGCCACATCTCCAATCCCAGCTCTAATCTCTGGCACCCAGACTCAACCTAGCCAAACTGGGTGTCAGGGCCTGTTTGGGCACTGAAGTGTGAAACTATGGTCCCTGCTCTTAATAATTGTATGCTTTGGGGGACAGCTGCCTCCCAAACCTGCAGAAACAACATACCCAGAGCACCCAGGGTGCATGTAGTCTACAGGTCTTCCTTGATCTGCATGCCGTAAGAAGCCTCCAGCAGCTCCCCTGGAAACGCACCGGCTTCCCACAAGGGCACACTGAAGAAGGGGGTAGAAGAGCCTAAAACCATCCATGAGCCCCACCCACAACTGCCAGCCCCATCCAGAACCTGACACCCAACACCCAGAAGGCTGGCCTCACTTAGCTTCAGCCAGACCAACTTCTAGTCCTCGTCTCACCTGAGCTGGGAAGATGGATAGGGCTTTGAATTAAAAGCTTTCCCTCACTGCCTCCTGGACTCTCAGAGGTATGTGAGCCTGAGAGTAAACAGGGGGGTTATTAATGTCAAAGGAGGACAATTACCCCAAAAAATGTGAACACATCAATAAGAATCTGAAAGCAACTTTTCAGGAATATAGGACACAATGCAAATTAACTCTCTGAGCTCTGAGTATATATCATCACCTAATCTCTCAGGAACTCTCCGGTTACTGTTAAGATGTTAACTGCAGGCTCAGCCCAGGCATTGATCTTCTTCTCCTGGAAGGACTTCAGCGACCTTTGTCTTCTGGGCTCAACTTGCTCAACAGCTCCTTGAGGCTGCCCTGGCACGGCGGGGTCCTTCTCACACCTGCAGCTTTGCTCCTGCTCCGCAGCCCTCTGCCCAGGGAGCAATTCTGAATCCCAAAAAGGAAGTAAGAAGGGAATGAAAGGAGAAGGGGGGCCTAGTCACAGATTTACTGCCAAGTCTTTAAGCCATATTTCACATCTGCCAACCGCCCTGGGGCCTGCCCCTTATTTTTCTATCCCCATGGTGTGTCTTTCATTCACTGACTCACTCTTTCACGACACAAATGTCTGTCCAGCACCTACTCTGTGTAAGGCAGGAAGTGCAGGGTGTGGCCCTGACCTTGACCAACTCACAACCTGGGCTCCCACAGCTGCACACATGTGACAGGCCGAAGTTCTGAAGAGGCACAGGGAGCAAAATGTGTGAGACTGAGTAGCACTGATTCCAGCTCTGCCACTTGGTAGCAATGTGGCCTTGGACTCTGATCCTTGGACAAGCCACCTAGGAGGGATTTGGTGCCACTGTCTTGCTGCCATAAGGGCATTCCCCACTCAGTTCCTGGCTCTTCACGCTAAACAAAGACACTACCATCTTAAGTATCAATTGCTTCAACTGCAAAATGGAGATAAAATGCCTAAAAGTGACTCCTATGAAAACTGAAGCTGTCCGTGTGAAGATCCTGGCACACAGCAAATGCTCGGGTAACAGCAGCACTTTGACTGCTCAAATTGTGCCACTGACTTGCCCTCCATACCCCTCCTGAGTACGTAAGAATGGCAAACACACCTGCCTATGCTCCTCAGCCAAACCCACATCATCAATATTCAGCAGTCCAATGGGCCTCTGAAGCCGACTGCTCCAGGCCCCAGGGCTGAGACACACATATCAATGTCAGAAGGAAGGCTTTAACCCTCCCTTCTCCATCCTCTGCTTTGAACCTGGGCCCTGTGTGCCTGACAAGAGCTTCTGAAGCCTCTAAGCCTTGGGGAGCCTGTACCTCTGTCCACCACACATCCCTTCCCACAACCCTGCTAACCATCTTCACCGAAGGCAAGCCCATGGAGCACATCTCCATTCTGAGCTGGACCCAGGCCCACAAGTCAAGAAACAGATTGATTGCATCATCATTTTGAGCCCCATGTAAGCACCTGAGAAACTCAAAAGCCTATGCACAGCCTGGCCCTGCCTCCAAATGGCCAGTTACAGAGAAAAACATCCAGGTAGGTTTCCTCGGGAGTGGCGTTTCTGAAGCACTAATATCCACCCTTCCCCAGGGAGAACTTAAAGCCAAGGCTCCTCCAAGCCTAATCACTGAGAGCTGCTGCCAGGAAGGGTGACTGCCACACCAATCCATGCACCACAGAGCTAGGCTCTGCAGGCCACCCACCTCCCGATGGCCAGCTCTGCTTCTGCCCTTGCATGTTTCTGTTAGTGCTGGCCTCCAAGCAGGCTCCCAAACTAAAACAAAAGCAGAGTGCAGCCCAAAATGAGATTATAGTGAAGACATATAACAGAGTTACTGATCCTCCAGGGGGCCCAGCCTCCCTCCCCATCCCCTGCACCCCAGCCCCATCCTAGGCCCCAGGGTGCCTATAAGATGGGGCAGAGAGGCCAGGCGTGGTGGCTCATGCCTGTAATCCCGGCACTTTGGGAGGCTGAGGCAGGTGGATCACCTGAGGTCGGGAGTTGGAGACCAGCCTGGCCTACATGGAGAAACCCCGTCTCTACTAAAAATACAAAATTAGCCAGGCGTGGTGGTGCATGCCTGTAATCTCAGCTACTCGGGAGGCTGAGGCAGGAGAATCCTTTGAACCCAGGAGGCAGAGGCTGCGGTGAGCTGAGATCATACCATTGCACTCCAGCCTGGGTAACAAGAGCAGAACTCCATCTCAAAAAAAAAAAAAAAAAAAAAAAAAAAAAAAAAAGATGGGGCAGAGAGAGGATTCCTAGGCCCCTGAGCTCAGCATCCTTGTTGAAGCTTTGCCCAAGACTTAGGCTCCTGGTTTGGCTGCCAGCTGCCACCTTCCACAGATAAAAAATTCAATTCTGAGAATAAGGGGGTGAGACTGGAAGAAGCCTCTGAGGTGGGGGCAAGAGGACAGACAGATTCTGCGAGCACAGGAAAGACAGAACTAGCATGGGGACACAAGGTAGGAGGGTTAAGAGGAAGGGCCCAAACACACCAGTGCCAAGTTCAGACAATGATACAAGGAATAACCATGTCACTCACAGGAGGGATGGGCCCAGCAGAGGCCAGAGCTGCAGGGGAGAGGGGTGCATGCCCCCATGTAACAGCAGAAGGAGAATGCAGGCAGGAGGAGGGAGGGGTGTACACTTGGCTTTTCAGAGTCAGGATCATGGCCCTAGAGAAACAGAGTCAGGTCAGCATCTCCCAGTCAGCAGACTGAACTGGGACAGAACATTTGCACACACAGTGAGCCCCATGGGAACGCCAGGCCTCCAGCGGACCCTATGCCTGAAAGAAAGCACTACAGAGATAAGGATGCATTTGCACTTCCCCCAAGGGCCTTGCTGACCCTCCTGGCCCATGCAGCCCACAGGTAGGGGCCCCTGTTTCCCAGCCAGGAACACCAGAGGGGTGTGCGCTCTGCCTCCCATGGTGGTAAGGTCAAGGCGAAAACCACATGAGAAACGACATTGTCAGTGGTAAACTCAGCTTTTGGGACCAGGCCCTCACTGCCATGAATAACACTGATTCTACAGGAAAATGAGAACCCAGGTTCCAAACATCTGCTTTACACTTACAGGCTGGCATGGGAGAGTGGAACAAACGTAGACTTTGAGAGCAAACAGCCCTGGACTCCATTCCCAGCTCTGCACCTTGCAGCACCGTGCCCTGAGGCCCTCTCAGCCCCAGGTCCTCGGACGCAGGTTGGGGCATGCCATTGGCACCTCAGAGGTTTCGGGGGACCAATCATGTGTGTATGGGGCCCAGCACTGGGCTGGACACATGGTAGGATCTCAGCAAATGGAAGTTCCAATTGCTACCAAAAGTGAATGTCAGGGAGCAGCCATCTTGAGCTCTTGTGATACTGGGTACAGCCCATGATAAAGTCCGCACCAACATTGCCTCATTCTACTCAAGGCACTTCATCAGGCAGGCCAGAACCCAGGCAAACAGGAATTAACTTAATGCTCTGTTTGGCAGTACTTTCCCTGGGTCCATCATCCATTCTTATTCCCCGGAAGCTGCCAGCCAAGCAAACTGGAATATTGATCACTGCAATCATCTCGATGGAAGTCTGAGGGCCAAGCACTTCATGTGCATTTCAATTAGAAGAGTGGGCCTGTCATTCTAATTCTGCCTCATTCCAGCCAACTTCACTCTAAGCAACAAACGGGCTCCTAAAAAGTTGAGTTCATTAGCAATCTATTAATGGAATCACACCTCCACATTGATTTTACATTATCATTGCAAAATGATACATATTCATTTTCCATCTTCAAAAAAACCAGAGTTGCTGTGTCTGTGCTAAGCTCTAGACACTACTCAGGGCTGCTATCTCACTGACCATACACAACAGCCCTGCAGGCTAAGCATGCCAGCCCCACTTTACAAGAAACAGTGGGGGAGAAGCAGAGGACCTTCCCCAGACCTAGGGTAGAAAGAGCCATGGCTCAAACACAAGTCTGCCCAGTTCCTTCCCAGGAATCCCAACGATCCCAATAATTCCAAAAGCTTTTGCCTCCAATTCACTCCCCCAACATTTGGCCATATGTTCTTTGGTTGGAAAGGCAGCCAGGTCATTCTAATTCAAGGCAGCCCAGGCCCGCTTTGCTTCCCGCAGCAAGGCTGACGCTCCCTAGGATCCAGAGATGAGCCAGATGTGGCCTCTCCAGATCCAGAGCATGGGAGGACGACTCATTTTTCTCTGTACATCAAATACCAATTTGTATTTCTATTCTTAAAAAATCAGTTTGCAAAGAAATAAAGACGAATGGTCTCTTCCCCGAGAGGAAGCTTACTTGGTAGAAAGGATAGGAAACTATCCGTAAGAGAAAATTTAATTCACCCCAACAACCATTTGTTGGACACTGCTAATACAGAAGCCCTGAGGTCGGCGAGACAGGGTCAAGAACGTAATGAAGCTCAGCTGTCAACCCCTCAGAGAGCGCTGGACCCTCAGGAGGACAACCTAAGGGTGTCCTCCTAGGAGATCTCCCTAAGTGCTGGCTGGCTGCACAGGTCTCATCCCTATGGCATTTTATTTCATGCCCCTGGCCCTGCTCCACGGTGGTCACAAGATGTTAGCAACTTCTCGGCTTAATGACTTCCTCTGGAGCTCACGGGGAGAGAAAACCGATTCAGAATCATGAATGCTCATTTCAACTACTCTGCAGGAAGAGTTTGGGGGACACCTGTAATTCTCATTACCTCATTTAGCTACAGTTAGTTTGGAGATCACAAAACTACTCAGCTTAAAAGGGCCTCACAGAACACAGTTGAGCCTCCAGGTTTGCCAAGAGAGGAAACCAACACCCAGAGATTGCCTGGCCTGCCGAGGGCTCAGTTGGAAAATGACAGAACCCCATTTGGACCCCTGGCTCCTGGCTGACAGCGCATCACTCTGTCCACCCCCGTGTCCCACCTGTCTTGTCCCTGCCTACGACAATAACCTTGCAAAACAATGAGTCACTCCTAGCCCAGATCATGCCTTTAAAGCCAAGGGAATTTTTTGTTTTTTTGGTTTGTTTGGTTTTTTTTTTAGGAGAAAGTAATAACAAAGAAAAGTGGGGGAGTGTGTCTTAAATAAAGATTGTCCCTCTGACGTGCTGGATGGAAAGCTTTTGAGTGTGAGACAGAATGGTGCATGATTATACCAAGGTGATAATGGACGTCACATATCAGGAGAGAAGATGTCACTACCTTTTGACAGAGGACACTTGGGAAGAAAAAGTTACAAATAGAAAGCTTTCCCTTTACCTTCTGAGGGGTAGAATAATAATTCACCTGAATTGTCAAGATCTGTTCCAGGAGCATTTGTGCAATAAAGAAAGGTTCAGAAAACCTCCTGTGCCATTATGGGCATTCATGGGAGTAGCAGTAAGAACTGGGTTTTAAAAGCCTCGCACGATTGAGCAAAAGTGCTTTTCAGCACTTCCTACTCCTTCATCAGCACCTACTAATGCCAGTTGTACCCCAGGAGGTACACCAAGGAGAATGTAACTGAGCCCCTCCAAGGTGTCCATGCTAAAAATCACATCCAAGCCCTCGAATTCCACAGAGAAAATGGCAAGTGCCTGCATACAGAGAATGAGCAGAACTAAGACACGTGCAGAGCCACCCAGGAGCAGACAAGCCAGGTGCAAGTTCCAGGGGATGAAGTGTCCTCCCCACTTCCTCTCAGGCTCTCTGGTACTTTTCCATTCCTCTGTATGAATATGTTTTTCTTCCTTTAGGATCAGAAACAAAGTAAAAAGAAGCCCAAAAAAGAAAAATGTCAACCAACAAATTCTCTCTGTAATTCTCTTGCTACCACCAGAACCTGCTGGTACAAAGCCCTAGAGAGGAAGAAGTGATCAATACCCAGGCAGGGGAGCCTCCTGGAGGGGACCCAACCTGAGGCAGTCCTGAACGGCAAGGACTTGCCTCCTGGGGACATGGGCAGGGTGCTCAGGGCCACCCCTGCCAAGGAAGTCTAAGACACCGGGGAGGAGGCAGGGGACCAGCCCCCACGACACTCAGACCTCAATGGACAGAACTGGTCTGAGATGCCCAAATCAACCAGAGAAGGTGATAAGCAAGGAAATGCCTAATGAGGCAGTGCAAGGGGGATCCGTGTGAACTGAGACCATGAGGAGGCCGGCAGAAGCAGAAACTGGGCTCCTCTGGCTCTGGCTCAGTGGGGCAGAGGCTGCAGCCATGGGGAGGGGGAGGTCTCTCCCGCCCCAGGAACAGCGAGCAGCCGCTGACGCGCCCTGGAGGCCCAGAGGAAATATTATTGTGAGACAAAAACTGAATTATGAAATCCGCAAGCAATAATTAGTTTAAATTACTACTTCTACTTGAATAATTAAACACGCTTATTTTCACTCACTGATGTTTTATTCATTACCATACATCTTTCTTGAAAATTGTTTTTAACGTGAACATTCTTTTATTTGCAAAGATCCCACAGAGATTTACTATGCTAATTTCAAACCTTTCTTCTAAAATAAAAACAATAACAAAAACACTCCTAGATTATCATCCATTAGTGACTCCTGTGTGGGGTCCATTATCAACTTAAGTCATAGCAACTGGATGGAAATACTGTGGGTAGTTGTAAAGTTATTCACACACCAAAGCTTCCTCCCTTTAAAATTCACTACTGAAAGGGCAATATTTAAATAAGCATAAAGTGATTATGAAAACAAAAAGACCTGAGTGCAGAAAGACCACTTAGCCACAGATGGAAAGTGCCTTTTGCTTTTTATCACGCCCTGTATTAATGAAAATGTTTTTGCATTTTCATAAATAATGTTTGAATTTTATAAGTCTTATTTTTACACACTGAAGCCAGGATAACCAGAAGCACAGTAATAAGGGCTTAAGGTTTTTATTTTTATTTTTTTATTTTTTTAGACGGAGTCTCGCTCTGTTGCCCAGGCTGGAGTGCAGTGGCGCAATCTCGGCTCACTGCAAGCTCCGCCTCCCGGGTTCACGCCATTCTCCCGCCTCAGCCTCTCCGAGTAGCTGGGACTACAGGCGCCCGCCACCACATCCGGCTAATTTTTTTATTATTATTATTTTTAGTAGCGACAGGGTTTCACCGTGGTCTCGATCTCCTGACCTCGTGATCCGCCCGCCTCGGCCTCCCAAAGTGCTGGGATTACAAGCGTGAGCCACCGCGCCCGGCCTAAGGTTTTTATTAAACAAAGTTACCTTTGGGAATAAGTACTAACTTAAATATAATCCATGAACTAACTCTTCCTTGCTGGGCTATTAGCTGGTGCTGGCTAAATGGCAAAACTCCAAATCCTAACTAATGCCAACAAGCTGGGCCTGAGTCAAACCCGGAAAGGAGCAACAAGGCTGCCACCATCATAAACCAGTTCCACTGAGGACCAGGCGCCAACAGCCCTCCGAGGGGACCACAAAGCCCAGTTAATGTGCAGGCATGTGGGTTGTATGGCAGAACTGACAACAGCTGCACTCACTGGATCACCATGACAAGTATCAAGGAATGTCACTGCGGTACACGACACACATGCCCCAGCTCTGTCACTTAAAAAGCCACTCTTCCAGAGGAGGAACTGTGCTTTTCACACTCCTGGTGCCCCACAGCACCTGACCCCATGTCTCAGAAATGGCTAGTCCTCACTGAACATCCATCAAATTAAGTATCTTTTTTAAGGCCTCAACTGTACTTCTCTTTCTCCCAAGTCCTTTAAAAGCAGTCACTCAGCCCAGTAATTCAACAAATGCATCTAACCCTCTCCCATGTGTAACTTAAGTTATTCCTGGAACCTGCAGCACCCGCACCCTCCTCATCTGGTATTTTTCCCTCAGTTAATATAAGTAAATTCAAGTAAGTCTTTTTCACATGGTTGCAACCTATCTTCTGGAGCCACAGGGAAGTAGATTACTCAAAATTTTGAAGTTTCAATTTTGAAATCAAAAATGACCATCTACTGAACAGAATGATGAGCTGTGGCATCAGCTTGGCCTTTGGAAAATGAAGGGACTCCAGAGGCCACAGGCCAGGGCTTAGCTGATTCTAGAAATCAATATTATCTGCGTCATCATCGTTAGAAGCATCCGGAAAGCAGAACAGAGCTTCTGCTGGGCTTCTGTTTCCGTGGCAACAGCTTCACTGGCCTGTTGCAGGGAAAGGCATAGAAGATGGGAATTGGCAAGAGAGAGGGAGAGGGGCACAGGGGGACGGAAAGGAGGAAATGCAAAGGAGAAAAGGCAGGCAGAGACAGGACCAGGTGCAAGGCCAAAGGAGAGCATGGTGAAAAAAGTACCGAAAAAGACATGAGAGAAAGGATGAGAGAGAAAGGAAAAGGGGGGAAGTGCAAGAGAAGGAAGGGAAAGGAATGGAAGGAAACGTCCTAAGCTGAGACTTTTGTCGGAAAAATCACCTACAGATGTGCATCTATCGCTATGCAAAGAATGCTCTAGTTTCACTCATTAAATGCAACACATTTCAACGCAGTTACTGCCTCAAGACACACTCAATTATCTGATAAACCACAGGAAGGTTGTGTAAAAACGTCAATGTGGTAAGCAGTCTAAATTCGAATTCTAGCTAATGTCAACATTAGCCCAAAAGGCTGGCTGGGTTAAATCCAGGAGGAAAAAAGAAAGAAAAAAAAAGAAAAAAGGAATGAGAAACCTGTTATCACTAAACAGCTACCATTAAGGACAAGTCACTATTGGCACTTTATAAGTGAGTGCTCTTTAAGCCTCATTAAGGTGCAAACCTTCTGCCTGTCTTGTTCATGATTGAACTAGGAAGCAAGTCTTGAAAACCAAAAGACATCCAGTACGAGCTTGACTATAGCTTCAAGGCTCTGGTCTCCTGATATGGGACATCAGCCAGGATGTGCAGGGTTTACTCAGAACAGGGAACTCAAAATTAGTGGCCAGGACAAGCTCCAGTCCATTCCTTACTGCCCAGTCCACCCCCCCAAAAAAACAAATTACTTATTAAATAGCAAGAGCTCTCTAAATGCAATACGGCATCCTAGATTGGATCCTGAAACAGAAAAAGGACATTAGTGGAAAAACTGGTGAAATGCAAATAAAGTGCATAGTTTAATTAACAGAGTTGTACCAATGTTAATTTCTTAGTTTGATAAATGCACCAGGTTATACAAGATGTTACCATTCAAACAAGTTGGGTGAAGCGTACATAGGAACTCTCTGTATTATTTTTATAACTCTTCCATAAATCCGAAATTATTTTTTAAAGTTTTACAAGAAAAAAAACAAGGGGTGTTTAAAAGTTAAGACTCCTGTTTTTCTAACAATGACTTATCTTTTTCATATAAAACCAATGCTCCAGGCCGGGCGCGGTGGCTCACGCTTGTAATCCCAGCACTTTGGGAGGCCGAGGCGGGTGGATCACGAGGTCAGGAGATCGAGACCACAGTGAAACCCCGTCTCTACTAAAAATACAAAAAATTAGCCGGGCGTGGTGGCGGGCGCCTGTAGTCCCAGCTACTCGGAGAGGCTGAGGCAGGAGAATGGCGTGAACCCGGGAGGCGGAGCTTGCAGTGAGCAGAGATCGCGCCACTGCACTCCAGCCTGGGTGACAGAGCGAGACTCCGTCTCAAAAAAAAAAAAAAAAACCAATGCTCCGATAGGGCTTAACTATCATAAAATTTTACTGGAATGCTGGCTGAAACATTACAGGGAAGGCCGTACTCCTGCAGCAAAAGTAAATTATTAAACTCCAGCATGTTAGCAGTGTCCCTTCCCTCTGAAGCAAGAACAAAAGGAGTGACATGCCTCTGCACGTCAAGAAGCAAGGCTCTGTCAGGCGGAAATGGAATGCACTTCGAAGAGCATGCATTGCAACCTCTTTACACTCCCCACTCCTGATCAGAAGTCTTCTCCAGGCCGGGCGTGGTGGTTCATGCCTGTAATCCCAGCACTTTGGGAGGCCGAGGTGGGTGGATCACTTGAGGTCAGGAGTTGGAGACCAGCCTGGCCAACATGGTGAAACCCTGTCTCTACCAAAAATACAAAAATTAGCCAGGTGTGGTGGTGCACACCTGTAATCCCAGCTACTCAGGAGGCTGAGGCAGGAGAATTGCTTGAGCCTGGGAGGCAGAGGTTCCAGTGAGCCAAGACCACACCACTGCACTCCAGCCTAGGCGACAGAGCAAGACTCTGTCTCAAAAACAAAAAAAGTCTTCTCCAGCCTGTCTTGCTCCTCATGCCTTATGCATCCAATGCCCAGCCTCGTCCAGCTACCTTGTAGTTTGCTGACGGCAGCATGCTCTTGTACACCTCCCTGCCTTTGCACACTCTGTTCCCTCTCCCTGGAACGCTCTTCTATCGCTTTGCTGCTGAGCAATGGCTACCCATCCTCTAGGACTCCTGTGACTTGCTGACACTGCCCCTCCCAGGCTGTTCTTTATGCCCCAGAGCACCTTACCCAACACCCTTCAGAGCAGTCATGATGCTGCGCTATAATGATCTGTCCACCTGTTTCTTTCAATGAGCCAGGAGCCTTTCCAGAAGGGCTATATTCATCTCTGTAGCACACTCCCATCCCTAGCACCCAAGTCTCACAACAGATGTTGAATGAATGAAATACTATGTCAGGAATGCAGGCAATTCTTTAAAAGAGAAAATACCAGTAACAACTTTCCATCTTCTGTTAAAAGGCCAAGAAGAGTCTATTTGTAAGAAGTGAAGGAAGTAAGCCCTTTTAAAAGAAATAAATTTTGTTACAGAATGACAGGTCCATTTCCACCGACAATATAAGCTCTGTACAAGTATCCTCTTCCGACCGAGAAGCTGAAAAGCTTTTCAAAGGTTTTGGTTTCCTTGACAACAGCATTGCTGGAGACAAGCAGAGAAATAATTAAAAAGTATGTTCCCTTTGCTTTGAACTCGTTAAGTGTTTTTAGGCAATAACAAACAGGTCACACTTGACAACGTCAGTGTGGACAAGGGCATGAGGGGAGACCCCACCTTGCCACCCCTCCAGCAGCACCTCCTCTGAACTCGGGGACCTGAGTTGAAGGACTTGAGCCATTTGAGAAACACAACATTCACCATGAGAAACACAGACCATACAGGTCAGGTTAACAAAAGCACTTTGCAAGGTCCAGGTCCCTGGCCAAAACCACAACATTTATCCTCACGACAGGTCTGTGAGCTAAGTATTGTTACAGCCACTTGGCAGGAGAGAAACCAAGGCACAGAAAAGAGCAAAACAACTCTAGCAGTCTGGCCCAGGGACCTGTGGCCCTGCCACAGCCCACCCTAGAAAGAACATGTGACCTCTCCTTAGCTTGATTCGGACAGAGACTTCCCCTGGCCTCTCCTATGATCCTCATCTCCTCCCTGGGCAGCTGAGACAAGAAGCTAAATGCCTTTCCTCTGAGCACAACTGTCCTGCCATCCCACATGCCTATGTGAGGCCACTTGTGTTGGCTTCTCTTGGACAGCAAGAACTGGGCAACCTTGTGCCACCTGCCTTGGGTCTGCAAGAACACAGCACACAGAACAAGACGCAAGGCACCAGCTAGGAACAGCGGTCAGCTCTGCGCTTGATTGACAGGCTTCCTTCTCCTTTTGGGGTGGCTTTTCATGGTCTGTCTTGCTTTAATACCTTCACTGTGTTTGTATATTTTATTGTAGGCTTCCTCAAGTCCTTTCTGGATTTATGATTTATAAATAAATAATAAATAAACAAACGTACAAGCTGCAAGCCCATGACCATTACCTGACAGTGTAAATACAAACATTTCGGCCGGGCGCGGTGGCTCACGCCTGTAATCCCAGCACTTTGGGAGGCCGAGGCGGGCGGATCACGAGGTCAGGAGATCGAGACCTAACGTGGAGACCTAACAGGAGATCGAGACCCTCACGTGGCTAACACGGTGAAACCCCGTCTTTACTAAAAATACAAAAAATTAGCCAGGCGTGGTGGCGGGCGCCTGTAGTCCCAGCTACTTGGGAGGCTGAGGCAGGAGAATGGTGTAAACCCGGGAGGCGGAGTTTGCAGAGAGCTGAGATCGCGCCACTGCACTCCCGCCTGGGCAACAGAGCCAGACTCCATCTCAAAAAAAAAAAAAAAAAAATGCAAACATTTCAACAGATATGGAACAATCATCACTCTGATTTAGCTCCCAGCAAAGTTTCCAAAGCCCTTTCACAAACCTGGCCACATTTAACCAATCCCGAATCCCCCACAGGGATGCCTCCTGCACAGACTGGAGGTGAGGGGTGAGTGGGGGCATGCAGTTGGACCCCTCCAAGATTCTCTACATCCCAAGATTCAAGTAGGCCCACAAAGAGCATGGTCGACTGAGCAGGTGCTATTCATTCAAACTGGAGCTACAACAAGGGAAGAAAACAAATTCCCTGCCCTCATGGAACTTATATCAGAGCTCCTGCCATTTTACAGATGAGCTCATTAAGACACAAAAAGATTAAAGGCCTTGCCACAGTTACACGACTACCCTTTTGGAGCTCTCAAGCAGGGAAGTGACTAGAACAATCCCAGAAAGCAGAGGCAGCAAAGGTGAGTTCAAATGCCAGCCCCGTGCTTAGGAGCTACATGTCCTTCAATACCCCTCTCTGGTCATCAGTTTTGTCATCTGTAAAGGGGACATATGGATGCTGATGCTGCCACCAGCTCGCATTATGGAGTGCCTGCCATACGCCTGGTACTCTCCTGAGAGTCTGCTGTGGGTTCTCTTGTTTAATCCTCAGAAGACAGAGGTGGATGCTGTTATTATCCTTGACTTACGATGGGGAAACCAAGGTCCAGAGAGTTAAGTAACTTACCCTAAGCCACACAGAAAGCACAGGAGCTGGGACTGAACCCCGAAATAAGACTCCCTGAGCTGTGATGATTACCCAGCTGAGGGCACAAATGAGACATAAACCCCTGTCTGGTGCCTGACCCAGCACAAGTACAGGAAGTGCCAGCTGGCCTTGGGCCACTGACCATCCAGGGCTAAAGCTGATGACAAGCCCAAGCGCTTCACCTGGCCGTCCTCACTGTCCCCACCCCATAGCATGCACAGTACAGGGCTGTCCTCCCCACTCACCTGGCTGTTCCTCATCGATTTCATTGTTGTTGTTTTTTGAGATACAGGCTTGAGTGCAGTGGCACAATCATGGCTCACTGTGGTCTTAACCTCCTGGTCTCAAGCAATCCTCCCGCCTCAGCCTCCCAAGTAGCTGGGACTAAAGGCATGTGCCACCACACCCAGCCAATTTTTTAAATGATGGGCCCCCCTATTTTGTCCAGGCTGACTCCGAAATCCTGGCTCCTCATCTTCTAAGACCCAACTCATCCGTCCCCTTCCCTGAGGCTTTTCTTGTCCTCTGCCTCCGGCACTGACAGACCTAGCCCACTCTCCTGTATATTCCTGTTCCCAGCACAGATAGCCCTGGAGGGCCTTTCTCATCATCCTTCTCAAGCCTGCTTTGATGTCTGTGCCTCATTCACTTTTTGCCAGCAAGAGTGGGTCTGGTCCCCTCTGATCCCAGAGCCTGGCAAAGAGCCAGAATTTAACTGATGGCTGGACAGCCATACAGATGACCAAATGAAGAAAGAAGTGAGGAACCGGCCCTGCTTACACTGCCACTGAGTGCCTTCTCTGCTCACAGCAGAGACAGCATAAAGCAAGGCCTGAGGAATTCACAGGCCACACAGCAGCACGTCCAGAAGCCTGGCTCATGGAGCCGTCACAAGGCCCATCAGCTGAGCCATCCCCCAAGTCCACCACCTGAACCACTGCCAGCCATGTCACACTGCTGGACTGGAAGACAAGAAGCCACACCTAGAGGGACCTGAGCTCCTCAAGAGTCTGCTGGGGTCACTGGGTGCGCACCGGATTATTTGATCAACGAATCAAGGCAACTGGAGGCAAATTGGATTGCAAGCCTCACACGCTTAAGAACTTGGCTTAGGAGGAAATCACAGAATAAACCCCGGCTTGGAGTTCTTGATAACGCCTTCCATTTGTAAGAGCGTTATCGTTTACAGAGTGGTTTCGCACATCTAACCTCCTCTGATCCTCACAGCCCTGCGAGATAATTATTTCCCAGACGAGAATGCTGAAGCTCAGAGAAATTAGAGGAGGAATGTGCCTGACTCTCTTTTGAATACGCAGTGTGTGGAGCGCTGTGCTCCGCTCGGGCAGGGCCCCAAGTGCAGTATTTCAGGGCAGAGCAGCTCACAGCCACCATCTTGGCCCTGACCACAGGACACTCAAGCCATTAACGGCCTTGGAGCCCAAGGCCTGAGTGGCTGACCCAATGCCTGCATCTACTTCCCAGCCCTCCAGCAACATGGGCTCCAACCTGCACTACACCCCTCCATGCAAAACGGCCCTCGCTCCCTTTCCAAGTAATCTACTGCCCGAGTTGCCCAGCTCTGAGCACCGGAAAGTTCTTCTTCACCATGTGCTGACCTCTTCCCCCCACAGACACACCTTCCACCATCTGTCCTACTTCTGCCCTGGGAGCAAACGAGCAAGACCTCGTTCCCCTCCCACAGCAGCCCTGCCAGCACCTGATGACAGCCACCATTCCTCCACCCCGGGGCTAACAGCAACGCAGCAGGACACCCAGGTACCAGAACCGTATCAGAACCATATCAGAACACACTTGAATGAGAGAAAAGAACATGAAAAGAAGCCAGGACGAAAACAAACAACTTTTCTAAGCAAAGGTTACAATGGAAATCTGTTTTAATTTGTGTTTTTGTACCTTTCAAAATAACATTTCAACTAGTTCAGAAAGAGACCACTTCTGTTTATAAAATCTCTTTCATTTTCCCTACAGTTGTCAGGCTGTGTAAACACACTGTGAGTAGGGAGAGAGAAATTGCTACTTGTGAAACTTTTAATGCTAGCATGTATGCGAATTAGAATTCTAAACTCAGCAGGTTAAGAATGTTCTGAAAGCAATTTTGGTGTTAGTCTAAATAATTATAGATCACATTCACTTAGATAAGGGCCTCTGCCCCCTTGGGGCTTCAAGGGAAAATTCTAGGCACGATAGTTAAGCAAAATGGTTGGTTATCACGCAAGCTTTGCGGTGGCAGTGCAAATTGGTATAATCCTTTTGGAAAGCAATCTGACAAGAGACGTATCTGGACCCATGAAAATGTACAACCCTTTGACCCAGCAGTCCCACTTCTGGGAATCAATCCGAAAGAAATAATCCAACAGAGAAGGGTTTCATGCATGAAGATAACCACTTCAGCATTATCTATAATAGCAAAAATTAGAAACCACCTAAGTGTCCAAGGGTGGCTAAGTAAATTACAGTTAATCAACTCGATAGAGCGTCATGAACCAGTGAAAATTGACGGCCCTCCAAAGACGCAGAGGCGGCTGGTGGCACAGCGTGGCGCGGGCAGGGCTGGGAGAGAATGTTAAATGGAAAGACAGGCTGCAGAGCTGCACGCACACTCTGACAAACACAGCCTGTATGGACCAGAAATGGATGCGAAGGTGTTCAAAGGATAATGATAATTTCAGTGTATGGTCGAGTTGGGGGATTTTGCTTATGGTTTTGTAATGCTGCTGAGTCATCTCCACAAAGGGCAAAAGGAAGGGCAGAGGAGAAGGGGCAGGGGGGTGACAGAGGCTTGGACCCCTGGGTTCACATTTTCATCACACAGCTTGGAGAGCTAACCAAGCAGAAGAAGACAGAGATGTGGCTGGAAAAGAACCCACTCACTTATCCCAGAGCTGGGATGTGCTGATGTTTTCACCAACACAATAGTGAGATCCTCCAAAATGTAATTACAGATGTAAAGAAAACAGTGGTCCTCAATTACACTGTCTAAAATGACTGAGGACCCCAAAGAGCTGTTGTTTTTTCAGATTATAGCTATGGGTACTTAGCATATTAGAAGTGAAAACTGAGGACATTTTAAAATATTTATTATGTAAAAGTAACAGTAACAAACCCACGTTAACAGAAATAGCATATTCTTATAAAAATAACTCTATTTTCCAAGACCAAGAAAAATTAGTGAGAAGGCATTGTTTACATTTTTGCAGATCTCGTTAATGTCTGGCTTAATACAAGACAGCTGCGTTCTCAAAGCTGTGTCTGTATTTAATCTACTGCAAAAGCACACACCCCATAGCCTCTGGAAAACTCCATGTACACTTAGGAGAGAATGAGAACGAAAAAGGCAAATAACTCCTAGGTATTATTATGAAAATAGTTTTGACCCCCTGAAAGGGTCTTGAGGCCCCCCAGGGATTTGGAGACCACACTAAAAACCAAAGCAATAAATTACAGCATTAAAAACTGCTACTGCAGTATGTGGAGGGAAAGAAGAGTTTAAATTAGATGTATAGTTGGAGCTCAACTATGTTGAATCTTTTTTTTTTAAGGCTGGATGAAAATATACCAAAAGGTCTGCAGTCATTGCCTCTGGGCGGAGAGAAAATGGGCAATTTGTTTCTTCTTTATACCTTTCTGTTCTTTCCAGATTGCATTTCTTTTATGGTCAAAAACAACATTTCTTTTTTGAGGAAAGGTTGAGGAAGCTGTGGCGTACCCATGCCCTGCGGAATAAGCCGGATGGGAAGAAGGTCATTTTAAATCATGAATAGCCAGCATCAGTGTGGGGGAGCGTCACGAAGCCGGCTGCCGGGGACCGCGGCGCTGCTCCTTAATATGCCCATCGATCCCTGGCACCACGCACACATTCATCATGGTGGCGCAAGGCCTGCCTTGGACCCACTGACGAGAATTGAAACTGGCTCAAGCTAATCACTACTAGATGAAGGTCAAATATAGGTGACGATTTATCAGATCTCAGGCGGGGGAGGACATGCCATGCTCTAGAGCCACGGACAATTACAAAGGGAAAGGGCCAGAGACTTGACGACGAAAAATGTCAGGTTTTCTCTGTTAAAAAAAAAAAATGAAATACCAAAACTCAACACCACACAACACCCTGGTGGGGAAGAGGGTGAAATATGATGAAAGGTCAATATTGTTAGTATGTAAATTGCCCAGATAAGAGAAACGCTAAGACTACAGGAGATGGATGGACAAGAACCAGGATAACAAATGCTTGTTTAGAACGAACGAAGTGCCAGGCCTGTTCTAAAAGAGCTGTACGTAAATGAACTCACTTGGTTCTCAAACAAGACACCATTAAATTAGCAGACATTTTCAAAAGGTAATAATTCTGCTGCTGTGGAGGGTGAGAAGACGCAGCCACTTTTACACATAAATGATGGTGTGTGTCAGACACTGAGCACTACAGAGCCCCCAAAAAGAGCAGCACAGATCTGCACACTAGTGGGAAAAGACGTGCTGGACAGTGAGAAAACCAAGCTGGAGGACAGGATGAAGAGTGCAGTCTGCACACTAAACACGGAGACCTTGACCCTCTTCCCCAGCTCAGATGCCGGAAGGCTGGCAGCAGGCCAAGAGCCCACCCAGAGAAGACCCCTCCCTGAGAAGCTGACCAGGCTCAAGGAAATACATAAAAATAATCACAAGTGGGTTCCTATGATGAGCGCCAGCCTGCCGCCTCATAACCCTGCATCCGGCCCGCTGCAAAGTCCCTTTGCCCCCACACACACACACAGCTTTTGGTCAGGTCAGCTTTGTAGGTCCTCCCTCCCTAATTGGAATGAGCAGCAGGAAATCTCTAACATGGAACACAGACACCAAAACAAAAAAAGACCAAAGGAGATAAGAAAGAGACAAACATTTCAGAAAACAGGAAAACTTTCAAAGAACTCAAAGAGCTAAGAAAAGACCTTGTAAATATACAATAAAAAACAATATGCTATGTTAAAAAAAGGAACATTCAGAAAATAAGAAACAGCTCTTGGAATGTAAACATATGACAGAACACTTCCCTGGATATATATTATTCTTCAATTTAAAACTTTATGACAGCAGAAATACAAATTCAAAAAAAGCATTGAAAGATAGATAAAGTGGAAGAAATTCCCCAGAAAAATAAAACAGAAAGGCCAAGAAATAAAGAGGAGAAACCGAGAAGCTCAATCCAGGGACATCCAGGATGCCCAAGCAATCAGAGTCGCAAAGTCAATGACCTTCAGCAGCAGCAGCCCCCGGGGGTGCCGCTCATCTCTGTATAGCCCTCGTTCTATGGGGCGGCCGAGCTCCCCAGTGCCACAATCTGGCGAGGAAAGGCAGGCCTAGAACAGCCCCACGAGCCCTGGCAAAGCAGAGTTCTAGGGCCGCTTTGGTTGTAGGTTTCTAAAGCCCTTCTGATCCTCCCTGCATTTCAGCCAGTACCACAGTATTCCATGTAGAAGATCAAGGTACACTGTCCTCTGCCAAGTTCAGGAAACTTCAGGAAGCTTGCCAGAGGGGGGTCCAGGTGAAGGCAGGCTTCCAGGTATCCTGGGCTGACACAGTTGGTCTCACTCACATGTACCTTCTGACTGCCCCTCAGTGCTTCTGTCCCCCGGCTTGCTCCACTCCCCCCAGTATATGAGGGGTCTGCATGAGAGCTGTGTCCATCTGGGAGAATAGACAAAACACCTGATGAGAAAAGAGAAGCTAGAAGAAAAGCTTAAAAGGTTGGAATGACTTACCTAACCCTTCTCTTAAGAGGAAAAAATACTAACAATCTGGGGGAGAAATGACCATCCTATGATTTGAAATGCAGGCTACAAAAACAAAGTACCTACAGTATGATTAAAACTAGTTGATATATGTAGGGAAAAAAGACAAGAAGGAAACACTGCTTGCAAAATGTTCACGGTCATTAGGCTTGAATGAAGGGTCTATGGTTTATCTTTTAATTTCTGCCATTTTCTTGCATTTTTTTCCAAAATTTTACCACTTTTATGATAAAACAAATTAAATCTAAAACAACACATTTGGACACAGGCCATCACTGGGCATTAGACAGGCACCTTTAAGAGTCTACTGTCTACGAGTTTTAAAAGCAACAAGAAATAATTTACTAGACTGTCTCGATTCCTAAGTGCGCCAATTTTGCAATCTGCATTTTTCAATTACATTAAAAGCATTTTTCCAAATTGCTCTATCCTTCCCTTAATGACATGGGATGAGAGTGAATGAGGCTTGCTTCTCCAGGACAGAGCCTGCACCTTCACACAGCTGTCTTCTTCCTGTCAGCATCTGGTGAGCACAAGGCCCTGCCCTTGGTACACCAAACTGTTTAAGTTACATGGAATGAAGTTATTAAAAAGTGGAAAACACAGCTTGGGTTCTGCTACACTTTCCTTTTCTTATTCCTCTTCAACCCAAGGTTTTTTCTGTAAGATACAGGATTGTAAGGCAATTGGAACTGGGAAATGTCTCATTTGTTGGCCTCAGAAACGTCGCGGTTTTCACATGGGGGAGGAGGAGTGTCAAAAAAAACTTCACTTCCCACAAAGAGAAGATTCCAGCTCGGAATCTCATGGCTCTTCCCAGAGGCTCGGCAGCCCTGCTGCCAACCAGTCTAAAGCCCCTCACTCCCAATCCTGGGGTAATTCAGGTGATTCTGAAAGTCCTCTGGAAGATGGGAAAGAAGAGAAGCAAATAGAGGGTCCAGACTGGGAAGCATGCAAACACCTATTGTGTGTCCTCGGGCCAGTGTCTTCCTCTCTATGGGTCTCTATCAAATGAACCAGATGAACGCTATGCATGCACGCACATGTGCACACACACATCACCCATTCTCTCCTCGCCTTCATCTAATTGCCCTGGATGCACTGTTAATCATTCACTCCCCAAATACCAAAGGCCCACTACCACCAGCCAAACCTCCTTCCCAGCTGTGCCTCTCATTGCCAATAGATTTGCCTCGTGCTTAGAATAACTTGCCAATCATCTGCATAATGCTCCACGACTCCTCACTCCACACATCTAATCATTTCTCAATCTCATTTTGTAAAATCCATCAAGAATAATTCTTTCAAAACTGAAATAAACCCTCACTCTGGCACTTAGAGCCATAAATTCCTTGTCTTTCAATGTGAAATATATCACTTTCTACAAAGCACATCTAAGATACCTTAATATAATCAGATTCACTAATAATGATAAATCAACAGGATCCTGTAATACATAAAAATGCAAATCCAAACCACCCCAGAAATCATCTCTTCTCCGTATGTCCCTTAACAGAACCACAAAATTTGGAAGCTGGGATGGAGCTTGGACACCACCTGGGTGAAGGGGATGCGCTTTTCCATCCCTTATTCTCAGAGGCGGGAGGGCAGCGTGAGTGGTGGTAGCTCTTTCCGCTCAGGCTCTGAGTCTGAAGCTTCCCTGCTTGCCTCTATCATCTACTAGCTGTGTGACCACGGACAAGTCTCTTGACCTCTCTGTGCCTCAATTTCCTCATCTGTAAAATGGGAATGAGGACAGAAGTGGCCTCTCAGGCCTGTAATGAAGAGGAGATGGAGCGTTTAGAACATGCCTAGCACATGGTAAGCGCTCAGCAATGGCTAGTGCTCTCCATCCTCTCATCCACGCTTTAAATGTGACCACTTTGGGGACAGGGACCCAGCTCTCCAACATGGACCTGCCAAGTGTTCAGTACATGAAAAGGGAGTGCATGAATGGCTTGGCACAGACAATCCTCAAACTCTTTAGATTCTAAAAGTATTTATCTCAAGAACACTGAGATTGAAACGCTTTAAAAACGTGTGCATAGAGACAATGAAAAGATTCACAAAAAACAAGAGTTACAGTAAGTTGGAGGATTCTGGGTGATTTGTCTTTTCTACACTTTGTTTTATAACTAATCAATACAGGTACAGGGGAATCGGAAACATGCTTCCTCAGCCTCTCCCTTGTCAGGCACTAGGCTGGATCTTCTCATTTCAGCTTTACAGCAACAACCTTAATTGGTGGCCATTTACCAATTATCCCCATTTTACCAGTGAGGAACTAGGGGATCAGAGAGGCTAAGTGATTTTCCCAAAGTCACACAGCTACCAAGCAGAAGATTTGGCATGGGAACCAAGGAGTACAACAGTGGTACTGAAGGTTTGCCAATCTAATCAGGTCCCACTCACCACTCACAAGGGCTTTAGTTAATGCCTGGATGCCTGGGTGTAAATCAAAGCCCATCTTTTTTTTTTTTTTTTTTTTGAGACGGAGTCTCGCTCTTTCACCCAGGCTGGAGTGCAGTGGTGCGATCTCGGCTCACTGCAAGCTCCGCCTCCTGGGTTCACGCCATTCTCCTGCCTCAGCCTCCCAAGCAGCTGGGACTACAAGCGCCCGCCACAGCGCCTGGCTAATTTTTTGTATTTTTAGTAGAGACGGGGTTTCACCATGTTAGCCAGGATGGTCTCAATCTCCTGACCTCGTGATCCGCCCGCCTCGGCCTCCCAAAGTGCTGGGATTACAGGCATGAGCCACCGCGCCCGGCCTCAAAGCCCATCTTAACTGCATTAACGCAGCAAAAAAAGACAACATTTATGTATAGCCATATTCACCGTAATACTGATTATTTTTTAAACAAAAGCAGGAAATTATAGGAAACAACATGGAAATGACGAAGCAAAGTACGAAATTTGAGACAGTTATAAAAATATATTAGGGAAAAGTTTTTAATAAGGTAGAAAAATTCCCCCTACACATTACAAAAGATTGGGCAGCAGAGGAAGAATTCAAAACTGCACATACTATGCAATAAGCCCAATTATGTAAACAGATAGGAATGTAGGGCCCCAGACCAGGGAGGTCCCTCATGTTAATGAGGCACTGACTTGGGGTTGGGAGTTATCAATGATTTCTGTTTCTCCTTCATACTTCATATTTCCTGCATCATTAAAGTTTTTCACAATAAGCATCTATTACATTCATGATCGAAAATTAAAAGGTTTTTTTTAAAGTATTTTAAGGAAACTTGTTACTAAAAGAATTTCTAGAGCAAATTATTCTGTAAAGCAAATAACACCTAATTCATACATTTTCTTTAAAAACCTTCTGTGTTTCAGAACTGCAGGTTTTCATACAGGTACAGAAGGTCCCTGGAAGCAGAAAACACATCTTATTCCTTTGGGACTCCCTCTCAGTGCCTGGCAGAGGGTTCTGTACATGGGAGCATTCAATAAAGGCTGGTTGTGTTTTTGGTTAAAGCAGGCCACGTACATGTTTTCCTTCAAAAAAAGGCATCAAAGTCTGAATTTCTACCTTTACGTGCAGTGGGTGTTCAAACACGTTAAGCCAAACGAGTTCACTGGGAGATGAAAAGAGTATATAAAAGGGTATCCATGCTGGGATCACAGCTATGAAAAAGCAAGCACATTCACAGACAAGGGGAGGAGGGGATCGTCAGGAAAGAGCAGCGGTGCAGAATTATGAGTCACTGTTTTATTTTACTTAATTTCTCTAGCTGTAAATTTTTCAAAACTAATAAAAGCATATTTTACAGCTCACAGAACATTTAGAACATATTAAAGTAAGTATCTTTCCACTGTAATGTGCCCAATTGAAATGTATGAATTCCAAAGCTACGTTTTAAGGATATGAAGGAACTGGCACTCCATGTTCTTTAGATTAATAAGTTGGACTGTGTTGTTTTTCTCCTGATCAGAAAAAAATCATTTTTCAGTAAATGTTACCTTGAATCAAGGATTCTTCCACATTCTAGAAGCTTGGATGAGCTGCTTATATTAAGTCTTATTGTGCCCCCTAGTGGCGAATATGATTTATCCACTCAAAAGACTATCCCTTCCCAAAGGCTTGAGATAAAATCCAAAAAATTTGTTTTAATCTTTATTGATCACTTAACATGTACACAATTTTGTGCCAGATGCTGGAGAATATAAAAATGGGTTCTGGCTCAGGAAGCTTAAAGTCTAGCTAGGTGAAGCTGATATGCTTCCGTGGCTACTTGTGTAAAACAAGACATGAGCACAAGTCAAGGAAAGGAGAAAATTCTTGGGGAAAATCAGGAACTCGAGCACACACTAAGTGCCTGCTATGTGCCAGGCACTGCACTCGGTGATTCACAACTAATATAGTTTACTTTTCACAAAAACCCAACAAAGCATGTTTAATTCTCTCCACTTTACAGATACTCAAATGAAGGCTCAGAAGTGAGGTAACTTGCCAGAGACCACGCAACCAAGGGGCTGGCCGTAGAGGAAGGACCCAAGCAGGTCTTGTCACCCAGCCCCCAAGCTCTTCCCTCCTTCCTGATCCAGCAGGGGCCCAGAAGACACTCTGGTAGATTTTAACCAAAAGGCAAGAGGAAAGCACCCTGCGAAGGGTACACCGCTGCGCCCGCCTCTTTGAGCTCATTCCCTGCTGCGCCCACCATTTCCTCTCCTCCAGGGACTGGGCTGCAGCCAGCCAGGACTCCTGCCTGTGCCCGAGGCCCTATCCCCACTCCAGACCCACTAACCACACCCACACACTGCCTTCCCCAGATCACCAGGTCCCCAAGATCTGCCATGCTGCCCCACCTCTGACACCAAGGAGGGAAAAGAACACCACGTGCCGCCCAGCCAGGCCACGCATAAACCCGGTGGCCCAGGAAGCCTGAGGCCTCAGCCGGGACTTCTGGCCAAAGCTCCTGCCTAGCTCCCCACCGGTTCCCAATCCATCTTCCCATCCTGGCTCCTCCAGCCCCTGCCATACACTCTTCACACTGAAAAGTTATTCAAAGTCAATTTGCCCAAAACCAATTTGCCAAATAACCCCATCACTGAAAACTGTCAAATATCTTAAAACAGAGAGGGCCCTGGCCCACCATTTGTATCTATGGCTTATAAAAGCCCTAATGTTCACGACACCACAGTAAAAAAAGAGGGTCAGGAGATGCCAACCCTAGCAGCCATGCTGACCCTGGCCCAACCTCATGACAGTAAATGTGCTCTGCCCTGGGAAGGCACCCAGGGTGCACCGTGCAGTGGGCGGGGCTCCCCAGAAGCTACCTGGCAGCCCAAGGCGCCCGTGCCAGTGTCATCACCTGCAGCACAGTCTCCTCGGGACAGGCGGGCACAGCAGCGGCACCTGGCCCCACCCAGGGCAGCCCCACAGACCTGGACCCAGGTCTCGGAATCGCCCAGGAGCAGGGCATTCCTACCACAGTCCCTCAGTCCGAGCCACCCTCACTGCCATTCCAAGCTGGGCCCACTGCGCCCTCTTCTGGTCATGAGGTGTCACAGTTCATTGGCTGCTCACGGTTTCCCCTCCATAGGGGCAGAAACATCTCTCCCCCACGTCCCCAGTGGCACCGTGCCTGGCACATTCGTCTACTCCACAAGGCCAGAAATCAATGCCTCTACTCAGGTGCTCTCTGCTCAAAAACTAACATGGGGATGCTTCTGTTTAGGAAATCTAAATTTCCCAGGCAAAAGTGACCCAAGCTGCTGCTCTGCCAGCAGGGCCCAGGGAGCGCTTCACGCCACCAGGCGGAGGCCAGTCCCACAGGGCCCCAGGTCTGCCCCTCACCATCAGGAGAGAGAACTCCAGAGGTGAGCAGGCAGGTAGGCATCCACCAGGACACACCTGCTGTCCCCACATCTCTCCAGGAGGCAGTACCCTGAGTGAAGGGCACGCCGCCCATCTCTGCCCATAGCATCCCTCTCCTCCTCCAGCCTGTGCTGCCTTCGGCCAGGCTGCCCTCTCTCTCCCTCCAGGTTCCTCAGAGAGGATTGCCTGTGCCCCTCAAGTGACTCACCCCACAGCCAGGACTATCTTCCACAAAGCCCCTGCCGCGTGCCAGCCCCTAGACTGGGCGCCTTGGACGCCACTGTTCACCCCAACTCCAGCCCGTTGGCTGCACCATGGCACTTCCCCAGGAGGCGAGGCTGCAGTTACCCCTGCAACAAGAGACAAGGGCGGGAGGCCCCTGGCCCTGCACCCAGGACCCCCAGGCAGCAGTGGGGAGCAGAACATTCAAACAGCAGACAGTCATGAGGGACGCCCAGAGGTGAGAGGCTGGACATGAACACACCCTGCCAACCTGCCAGCTTCTCAAGTGGGGGGATCTGTATGTCTCGATCAATGCTATTTCTCCAGCCCCTAAAACAGGACGTTGCACAAGGCTAGAGCCCACTAAACACGTATTCAGTGGACCCAACAGGGAGCTTTTCAGACTTTCCAGGCTGGGCCTCAACTGTCAGTAACCTAACAGGCAGGAAAGCAAAGGGAGGGGACCCTCGAGAGCATGGGGCGCGAGAAAAGCATGGAGGAAAGAAGGCCTCAACAGGAAGGTGAGCACAGGGAAGGACAAGGACCACCACTCGACCTCCACGGCCAGCCAGACACTGCCCAGACCCACCAGCAACCCTCCAGATGGGCTTCCCACCCTCCAGCCCTTGCAGCGCAGACTTGGGAAGGAGAGCAGAGAAGCCCCGGGGCCACAGGATCAATCCCAGCATGCTGTGATCCACACCAGGGATGCCAGAAGCCTCCGCGCATACTTCACAGCCCCCGGAATGGCAGGAAAAGCACCAAAGACCTGAGTGGAAAATCCTGGAACTCCAGGCTGAAAAGAGAATATGACTTTCTCTCCCACAGGACTCTGAATCTTGCTAGAAAAGAGCACAGACAAGCCACTTCAGGACTTCAGTTCACCACTTAAAAATGCCACCCATCAATTCAGCTCATTTCAAAGACATCTCTATACTTGGAGCTTCCTTTCTTCAGTTAAGAAAATGCTTCTTAAGGGAGAAAAGCTCAAAATGTAATTTGCAAGTGAAAAGATGCAGCAAAGTTGGTTCCAGAACTCTGAGGAAACAAGGGCAAGGGAACCACCATTTACTGAGCGCCTATGAGGTACCTGGCTCTGTGCAAGGCACTTTTTCAGCATTTTTCTCACATGAGCACATGACCCAGCTATGATTTTGCCCTTTTACAAATGAGACACTAGACTCCACAGGAAGGCAGCCGGCCTGTGGTCAACCAGCTAGCTACTCTGCAGCAAAGCTGGATGTGAAGCCAGGTCTCTCGAAGTTATTTCCTTTCCAAGAGCTTTCTGTTCAGCTAGCATTGAGTTGGCACCCGCTACATATCAGGTGCTTTGCTAGCTGCAAGGAGAGAGAGGAAGGACGCAGTGCACAGCTCGAAGGGCTGGAGACAGGTCCCAGGTGGGCACAACGACCTATCACACTGTACCTGCATACTGGGGGACTGCATTACTATCACTTCAGTAGCCTGTAAAATAAATAAGACAATGCAAAAAAGAGTTTCCATGTAAAACCAGAAGTCCCCAGAAGGGCACGTGCAACCTTCCCTGACCTTGCTTCCCCAGCCTCAAGTCCCTCACCCACACATGCTTGAAGCCAGCTCCCAGGCCCTCATGCTTGGAGCCAACACATACACATGGCTCCTGCAGCCAAGCACGCCCTTCTGCCCCCATCCCCAAGCAAACCTTCCCCTTCCTCAGGAGGCCTTCGCCAAGCCCTCCCAGGCTGGGCTCCCAGAGCATCTGTGTGTCCTACTGGGGGTCCGTACTCACAGCTCAGGGTTGAGTCTGTCTACTTGTCCATGGCTCCTGTCTCACTGTGCAAGTCCTGACACCAGGGGCTGGGTCTACCTACTTCTCCCAACAGCCCCTGAAACCGGCACAGCACCAGACACAGAGCTGGCATGGCTCAATGCTCCACAGGGTCACCGAGGATGTCCCCAGTCCCCAGGGCTTGGTCCTGGGCCTGCTTTTCTTCTCCCACTAATTACTCTCACCTCCTCCCTCACAGCCTCCGAGAGGGATAAGGAACAGTATCCTCTGGTGACCTGAGCAAGGCAGCATCAGGGAAGGGTTGGGGCAGGAGGTACCCACAACCCAGGGCTGACCACAGATGACCCTTTCTCGAATGCAACAAACAGAATTACAGAAATCTATACACAAAAAAGAGTTCAGCCTGTAACCTCCCTCCACTTCACTATTATTCCAGCAGTGTATTCCTAAGAGCATCTGAAAGCAGAAGTTTTCATTCAAGTCTTACCTTAAAAGTTTTATCCATAGAAGTGGAGAGAAGCATGTGGCTCTTAGAAAGGACTGGACACCACTGAATGGTGTTGACAGGGCCCCTATGGCCTCTCAGGTGGAAAAGCACTTTCCTGGGAACTGTGGTTTCTTTATAATGGCTATTCAAATATGGCTGAATAAACTCAGACACTCCGGGGCCCACATAGAGAGGGGCCGGGGCACGCCCTGCAGGGGGCCCCTGTGGTTCCACCTCTTTACCCTTGCCTGTTTCCGTGCTTAAAGCCTGCAGCTGTCTTAGTCTTTTGGGAGTATAGGGTACCACACAGTCCTCACACTTTTTCTTCTGAAAAGAGCTGCCATTTTTACCTACGGTTTCAGACTCACTTTGAGCACGGAAAGATGACTTGGGAAAGTTCCTGGAGAGTTTTACTTGCTTAAAGCGGGCAGCTGCCAGGGGCATGTGGCTGGCTGGAACATGGCTCGTCCACAGAGAAGAACAAGAAGGCTCTTTGATGGGGAAGGTGACTTGAGGCTCCTTCCCGGGCCACTGTAGCCTCTGGCTGGGGCAAGATCCCCGATCGCTTCTCCCAAGCTGAGCCAGTGGAAGGCGATGGCCCCCCGGGTCTTCACAAGAGCCATGCTTTGTGGGCTGTGCCCCTGCTTTGGGTACATCCAGTGTACCAGATGCAAAATCCTGCCCAGGTGATCTGGCCACACTAGAAGTGTCTTTCATCTGGCCGGTGGCATTAAAACTTCCTGCACGCTCTGTCTCAGCCTCCGAGTCCGAATCATCATACGCTACCAATGAAGCCATTAAAGACGGAGTTCTTGCTGTCATTCAAAGCCAGACCACCTAAGATCAAACAAAGTCAAGCGTCAGAAAATGTGCATGGAAGAATATGTACATAGTTATAAGAAACCATGTCACCTAGGAAATCCAACTCAAGACTCGTAAGAATAAACACAGGCCAGGCGCGGTGGCTCACGCCTGTAATCCCAGCACTTCAGGAGGCCGAGGTGGGTGGATCACCTGAGATCAGGAGTTCGAGACCAGCATGGCCAACATGGTGAAACCCCGTCTCTACTAAAAATACAAAAAGTAGCGAGGCAGGGTGGCAGGTGCCTGTAGTCCCAGCTACTCGGGAGGCTGAGGCAGGAGAATCGCTTGAACCTGGGAGGCGGAGGCTGCAGTGAGCAGAAATTGTGCCACTGTACTCCAGCCTGGGCAACAAGAGCAAGACTCTGACTCAAAAAAAAAAAGAAAAGAAGAAAGAAAAAGAATAAATACAAAAAAAAAAAAAAAAGGCTTTTCTACATACCAGGCCTAATTAGTTAGAAGATAAAATTTTTGAAATTAGAACTATGGAATAGCTGGGGGCAAATCTATAACAAATAAGCAAGACCTACATGAAGAAAACTAAGACTGGGTACAGTGGCTCACACCTGTAATCCCAGCATTTTGGGAGGCTGAGGTGGGCAGATCGCTTGAGGTGAGGAGTTGGAGACCAGCCTGGCCAACATAGTAACACCCCATCTTAAGTAAAAATACAAAAATTAGCCAGGCCTGGTGGCACACAACTGTAATCCCAGCTACTTGGGAGGCTGAGGCAGGAGAATCTCTTGAACCCGGGAGGTGGAGGTTGCAGTGACCTGAGATTGCACCACTGCACTCCAGCCTGGGTGACAGAGGGAGACTCCATCTCAAAAAAAAAAAAAAAAAGAAAAGAAAAGAAAAGAAAAAAGCGCTGGGTGAGGCGGCTCACGCCTGTAATCCCAGCACTTTGGGAGGCCAAGGCGGGGGGATCACAAGGTCAGGAGCTCGAGAGCGGCCTGGCCAACATAGTGAAACCCCATCTCTACTAAAAATACAAAAATTAGCCAGGCGTGGTGGCATGCACCTGTAGTCCCAGCTACTCAGGAGGCTGAAGCAGGAGAATCACTTGAACCCAGGAGGTGGAAGTTGCAGTGAACCAAGATTGTGCCACCGCACTCTAGCCTGGGTGACAGAGTGAGACTCTGTCTCAAAAAAGTAAAATTAAAAAAAAAAAAAAAAGGAAAGAAAACTAAAACTTTTATGGAAGGACATAAAAGAAGACCTAGGCTGGGTGTAGTGGCTCACACCTGAAATCCCAGCACTTTGGGAGGCCAAGGCCGGTGGACCACCTGAGGTCAGGAGTTTAAAACTAGCCTGACCAATATGGCGAAGCCCCGTCTCTACTAAAAATACAAAAATGAGCTGGACATGGTGGCAGGCGCCTGTAGTCCCAGCTACTCGAGAGGCTGAGACAGGAGAATTGCTTGAACCCGGGAGGTGGAGGTTGCAGTGAGCTGAGATCATGCCACTGCACTCTAGCCTGAGTGACAGAGCAAGACTCCATCTTAAAAAAAAAAAAAAAAGAAGAAGACCTGAAGAGACAATGCCTACAGAGAAAGAGACAGGACTTTAAAAATGCCTTTGGAAGGTCCATTTTGGTCATATGTGTTACAAGTTTAAACACATCATTTTCACCCCAGCAACCCCACTGTAGAACTCTATCCTACACAAATACTAGCATATGTTTGCTAGATGTATAAAGCCATGAAGATAAATGTATAAAGAAAACCTGCTGCACTGCTTATTAGCAACAAGTGAGAACATATGCTCATCATCATGAACGAGGTTAGGTCTGAAAATACTGAAATCAAAAGATGTCCAGGATCCATGGTGGGAAAGGCCTGCCACTTTCCCCTGCAGCCTTTCCCTGTGCTCCAGCCCTTCCCTCTTTTCTCTCTGCCTGGAACATTCTTCCCCCAGATATCCCATCTCTGTAGCAGCCAGCTGGAGAGACGGGCCCACAGCATAAGGCTAAGGTCCTGAGGTGTCCCTCTACCCAAGTATGCAGGGAGCAATTCTGAGGGCATGATCCAAATCCACCCGTTTCACTCCCAACACACAGATTCACGCTGCAATGAATTTCTACTTGTTAAAAAAAAAATTCTTTCTGGGCAGGGCATAGTGGCTCATGCCTGTAATCCCAGCACTTTGGGAGGCCGAGGTGGGCGGATCACCTGAGGTCGAGTTCGAGACCAGCCTAGCCAACACGGTGAAACCCTGTCTCTACTAAAATACAAAAATTAGCCGGGCATGGTGGCACACGCCTGTAATCCCAGCTACTCGGGAGGCTGAGGCAGGAGAATAATTTAAACCCGGGAGGCAGAGTTTGCAGTGAGCCAAGATCGTGCCATTGCACCCCAGCCCAGGCGACAAGAGTGAAACTTCGTCTCAAAAAAAAAAATTCTTTCTGAAATTCTGAACCATCATGCACAATACATTGTTATCAATTAGTTCCCACAAAGAAGTGCTTTGGTAATGTTTTACTTCTGTGCTGTTAGCACCAAGTACAATCCAGAGAAAAAGAAGGGTGCTAGGCACTCCTAGGACAGCAGAGGGCGTGGTGGAACAGCACAGAACGCTCAGGCAACAGACCAACTTCCAAGAAAACCCAGTGCACCCAACCTTAATCAAACACGCCAAGCTCCGCCTCCATCCCCCAACAGGTGGAGTCAGGTCAGCATCAACAGATTCCCTCCAAGTCCTTTGCTAAGTCATTCCAGACAGCCTATTACCCACCTCTTCTTCTAGACAATGGGTTTCAATGTCCCCTGGAATCAACCACCCAACCCCTTCCACACCTCACCCCCAAATGGCACCAATCGCCTGAGGGTTCCACTGGTCTACGAGTCAGGTCATCATTCCATAAATGTCTGTAGTCAGCCTCCTCTAGTAATGCCGCTCCAGTTCGCAGCCCATTCCAGGCAGGTAACAACTTCCACACGCAAAGCCAAGAGTTTAAATAAAACGACCGGGCGCGGTGGCTCACGCCTGTAATCCTAGCACTTTGGGAGGCCGAGGAGGGCGGATTACCTGAGGTCGGGAGTTCAAGACCAGCCTGGCCAACATGGTGAAACCCTGTCTCTATTAAAAATACAAAAAAAAAAAAAAAATTAGCCGGGTGTAGTGGCGCGCGCCTGTAATCCCAGCTACTCTGGAGGCTGAGGCCGCAGAATTGCTTGAACCCGGGAGGCGGAGGTTGCGGTGAGTGGAGATCACGCCACTGCACTCCAGCCTGGGCTACAGAGTGAGACTTTGTCTCAAAAAAACAACAACAACTTCTAAAGCCAGCCAGCCAGCTCATCTCGGATGGAACTAATATAATATGAAAGACTAATTATAAACTAATGGAACTTGTGCATTGCAAATAATTTGGCATTTCTGTTCTCTAAATGCTAAGCCTGGTCCCGAGGCCACTCTCAACTTCTCTGCCCAGGCACCACCCACCATGCACCCAGATTCCCACCACCAGGGTGCCCGTGCTCCCTCTGGAAGGAGATGAGGGATTAAACGAAGAGGAACAGACAGTCAGATGGAAGGGAAGGCAGGGACACTGGAGAAGAGTCTAAGGAAGGAGTGACTCTGACAGTCACTATCAGCATGTCAGCCCCATGAGGACAGGACTTTCTGTGTTTTGTTCACTATTCAATGCCCAGCATCTAAAAATATTTCTGGAATGCAAACAGGTGGGAGGGGGAGATGCTGAGGAAGTAAAAGAAATAGGATATTCCCATTCAACAAATATTTCCTGATTAAGTACTCTTTGTCAAGCCCTATGCTGGGTCTGGTGTGGGTGGAAATCAAACACAAAACACAGATCCCCCCGGAGGCCCCAGAGCGATGAAAGCAACAAACAAGATACGACCAGAAATGGGTTTTGAAGGATGAATAGGAGTTAGCTGAGCTGCCAATAGTAAGAAGTAAGGTTGGTCCAAGGCACAGCGCTTTCTGAAGGAACAGGAAGTGAAAGGAAGGCAAGCGCCTATGACAGACCGCGTTAAGAGGCGCGGCGCGCTTTGGGCGCTGCCCAGTCCCGGCCCCTCCAGCCCGGGGCCCGCCGCTCACCACACGCACCGGAAGCGCTCCGTCCTCCTGGAGGCAGACCGGACAGCACACCACCGTCCAGTCACGTTCCGACGCGGAGCCGGGGCCGCCAGCCAATCAGTGGCGGCCTCTGCCCCGCCCCCGCGTGAACAGCCAATGATGGTGCCGTCGGGCCGGAAGTTGTTCCGTCCGGACGGCGTTTCCACGGACGCGCAGGAGACAACCCGTTGCTGAGCCGGGAGCGCTGACGGGCCCGGCTGGGCAGGGTAAGCGAGGGGAGTAAGGCCGGGGCGGAGTGAGGGAACAAGGGAGGGAGTGATGGAGGGACGCTGGCGCGGCGCCCAGCGGCCTGCCCCTCCCGGGAGTATCCTCAGAGCCCGGCTTGCTGCCCGCAGCGTTCTGGCACCGTGAGGGGCGCGGAGCCTGCCACCGACCCCTCGCCCCTTTCCTCTGAGCGCCGCCGACTCACCCCGTCTCCCTTTCCCACTGGCACCCTTCATCGTCTCCACCTCTTCGCTCTTCTCGAGGAGAGAGGCCCCCATTTTTATTTAGCGCCTGCCATGTGCCAGAGGCTTTGCGTAGTGTTGCACTTAGTCCCCTCAACGGTAATGTTAGCAGGCTTCTCCATGCCCATTCCACAGATGAGGAAACCGAAGGGGAAGCAGAAAAGTAATGCGACCCTTGCCCAAGGTTTCGAATAAGTCCAAGCTGGGATTGAAACCCAGGCGTCTGTGACCCCAGAACTCCTGATCTTTCCACTACACTGCGTCGCCTCTGTGAACGGATGCGGGGAATTTACAGTTTCTCTTTCCACCGCCCACGACTACACAAAATCAGTCACACTGACGCTGAGGGTGGGGAACGGGAAGAGGGTGGGGAGGTTATTTGGAGGCCAGCGGGGGGTGAGGGGTGGCTGATGCAATAACCAGCTAATGGCTCGATTCTCAAGAGGGTTTCATTGGTCTCAACCTGGCCTCAGGCAACCCACTCCTGATTGGACAGTCTCATCAAGAAGGTTGGTCAACAGCTCAAGTGTTTCTGAGAATCTGGGCGATTTATAAGAAACCCTTAGCTGAATGCAGGGTGGGGAAGTGGTAAAAAAAAAAGACAAGAGCCTCTTTTTTCAAAAGAGAAACTGAAAGAAAGAGGGGAAGAGTATTAAAGATCATTAAAGGGAAACTGAAAGAAAGAGGGTAAGAGTATTAAAAACCATTTCTGGCTGGGCAGGGCATTCTCAGCAGCTCAACTGCCCAGCGTGACCAGTGGCCACCTCTGCAGTGTCTCCACAACTTGGGTATGTATTGCCATCTTTGCCAGGCTTAGAGCTTGTTATTGTTTTTACCAAAGTGCTGAAAACCTTGGTTTAGGGGGTCAGGACTTGTGTCTTAGGATTAGGGTGTTATGCATTTTACTTCTTCCATTGACCCAAAGTTCAGGTAATTCACTGCTCCCATAGGGAACAGAGATCCTGGCTGAGCAGTCGCGTGCTTGGATCCGTAGCTTGCCTCTCAGCACCGTCATGCTGTCTGTCATAGTTTTCACTTACGTAGCCTCCTTCTGTGCTCAACATCAGAACGTATTGTCATTCTTATTGTGACACCCAAAAGTGTCTAGTGCCTGGCTTCATATAAATTAATGTCTCTGCCTTTTAAGATAACGTTCATTCTGTTATTTGTTGGGGAAAGCAATCTTTCTTTTAGTGTCTAAAAAAAATGGAACATGATGGGTCCCAAAAGGTGTCAAGAAATCCTTGCTCTAAAGAAGTCATTTTCTTGTCCTCTGGGAACTTGCCAGTCCAAAAGTATTGTCACCTACACTCTGGGGCCAAGGTATAAAGGATAGTATTCCACCTCCTGGTGGTATTCCAGGGATCCAGAAACACTCCTGGGCCACATTCTCTTCTCAGCTGCTCCAGAGTTGGCTGTCTTGATGCCACCCTTCCCCAGATTGCAGAATCAGTGTGTCCTGATCTTCTCTGTGAGATGATTTTGATGCAACCCAAGTCTTCATCATGTTGTTCTGTTAAACAATTCTATAATTCTTTCCACTCCTCATCCCAATACAATAGGCAGTTTCTTTAAGTGCCTATTATGCTCCTCCACAACAGTGGAAACTTTCAGAATGAGCACAAGATTCAAGTTCTCGTAAAGGGGGAATTGAGGGTTAATTTTCAAGAGACTTTTCAGCTTTCTCCTTGAAGGTCTGCTGTGAAGTAGGCAGTTTTGCCCTTTACACGCCCAGTACTTTTGTTTAGGGAAGAAAATAGAGTACTTCACTGGTTATAACTGCATTTCTTTGTTTCAGAGTGTAGTATTTGTTAAACAGGTAAATCTACTTCTCTTAACAGACTCAATGTCCTATTTGCAATTTATGTGGTAAACACTGAAGACAATGGTCCTTCACCTTTTGGCATCTCAGCCTCCTTTGGAAAGGCAAGAAAGCCAGGAGACTGCTCAAAACCATGCACGTACCAATGTACATGCAAGCATTAATGTAATTTCAGATGTTCATGAACTCCAAGTTGAAAAACCTCTGAAGTTCAACTCAATTCTGAAAGTCAACAAAGAAATAAAGGAAGATGTCGATAGGTAGGGAGAAGAAGAACATTTACACAAGAAATGGGGTAAACTGATAAATGCGTGAAATGAGGAAGATGGTAGTTCCATTCTCCTTGTCTCTGACCACACAGAAAGTTGCATCATACACACACACACACACACACACACACACAAGATTTCAATAGTGTGGATGATTCCCACACAAAGTATATGCCTTGTGATCATGATCATCTGCTATTTCCTCAGTCTAATTTCATTCCCGTGTGCTTCTTAAATGGAGTTCTGATATTTATAAACACATGTTTTTCCCTGCAACATGGACCCTAAATGCAAGTCCAGTTTATCTAGCTGATCCTCTAGCAAAGAAACAGTTATCTATTCTATTGCAGTGGGAGATTGGCTGTCCTGGGATCACCCAGGCATTCTACCTGGCACTTTCCCCTGGAATTTTTAAGGATAATTTTTATACTTGATTGACTTCAAAACCTTACTGCTGCTGCCTTGTTGCCTTCCACACGGGGCACCGCATTTTTTGGAAGGACAGGGTAAACCAAAAGGAATTCCAAAAATAGTGACCAGGATGGTGGGCAGATGTTAGCAGAGGGTGAAGAAACCAGACTAGGATTGGGAGACCTGGAGAAGACTCCAGGAGACCAGCCTGGCTCTCCGCAGATCTGGGAAGGCTCAACTGAGTACCAGGACATTAAACAAGAGGCCATCTAAAGTCTACTGGGGGAATCGGTCTTCAACTGGAACAAGTAAAGACATTCTAAGGATAAACCTTAGAGGAAAAAGTTGAACTAGATGACGAAGGAGATTCATTCATTAGGTAAATATTTGTTGATAAGCTGTGTGCCAGGTACTAGAAGTACACAGAAGAATAAACCCAGTGCTTACCTTTGCTGTCTGCTAGGGAAGACATGAATAACTAAACTGCAGTGTGAGTGCTTTCATAAAGTTACTAAAGGAGTGTTTGGGGATCACAGAGGATGGAGCAACCAACTTGGTCCCAGAAGCACAGGTGTCAGGAGAGGCTGTGAAGAGCTGAGGTTCAAATTGGAAAGATAATCAATCAGCAGAGTTCAGGCAGAGAAGTGTGTGAGACATTTCAGGCAGGCAGGCAGGCAGCAGGGAGCAGCAGGGATTCTGAGAGAGCACATGAGCAAGGGGGCTCGGGAATCAGATTCTGGCTTAGCTACTCCCTGGCAATGGAGCCATCAGCCTCTTGTCTGCTATTGCAGGGCACATAGAGTAACACCCAGCTTTGAGAGTTGGGAGAATTCAGGATAGGTTTCTGGACATGATGATTGGTGATTTGTGGCTAGAAGTAATTTTCATGAGTTTGATCGTTATTTGATGTGGGCAAAGACCTTAGAGAGAAATGGATTTCGACTGATTTGCTCAGCTTGTTGCTGGGGAGGGAATGGGAGAGCCTGAGAGTTCTCTCTAGCCCTAGGCAGAGGGTACTCCCGCATTCTTCCCTAAACTGGATGCTTTCTTATCTGAGTCAGTTATCTCACCAAACCTCCCTTTCTGGGAATTGAGGTGGTTCTCATCAAGGAGGAGAAAGAAACTGGCTGCTGTCCTATCCTGGTTTTCAGTATTATAGTTTCATTGAATTAAATAAATTTTGATCTACATACTTTTTTTTCAATTTTTGTTTTTTTGTTTTATAAAAATTTTTTGGAGAGACAGGGTCTCACTCTCCATGTTACCTTTCACTCATGTCACTCGTGTCCGTGTGAAGAGACCACCAAACAGGGTTTGTGTGAGCAACAAGGTTGTTTATTTCACTTGGGTGCAGGCGGGCTGAGTCCAAAAAGAGAGTCATGGAAGGGAGATGGGGTGGGGCCATTTTATAGGATTTGGGTAGGTAAAGGAAAATTATAGTCAAAGGAGGTTGTTCTCTGGTGGGCGGGGCGGGGGTCACAAGGTGCTCAGCAGGAGAGCTTTTGAGCCAGGATGAGCAAGGAGAAGGAATTTCACAAGGTAATGTCATCAGTTAAGGCAGGAACAGGCCATTTTCATTTCTTTTGTGATGGAATGTCATCAGTTAAGGCAGGAACCGGCAATCTGGATGTGTACATGCAGGTCACAGGGGATACGATGGCTTAGCTTGGACTCAGAGACCTGACATTACCCAAGCTGCTCTTGAACTCCTGAGCTCAAGCAATCGCCTCTGCCTCCCAAAGTACTTGGATTGCAGTTGTGAGCCACCGCTCACAGCGCCCGTGATTTACATACTTTTTGGAATTTTTTTTTTGTTTTGAGACAAGGTCTTTCTGTTGCCCAGGTTGGAGTGCAGTAGCATGGTCTCAGCTCACTGCAACCTCTGCCTCCTGGGTTCAAGTGATTCTCATGCCTCAGCCTCCCAAGTAGCTGGGACTACAGGTGCATGCCACCATGCCCGGCTAATTTTTGTATTTTTAGTAGAGATGGGGTTTCACTATGTGGGCCGGGCTGGTCTCGAACTCCTGACCTCAAGTGATCCACCCTCCTTGGCCTCCCAAAGTGCTGGGATTACAGGCATGAGCCACCACACCTGGCCTACTTTTGTTTTTTTGTTGTGTGTTTTTTTTGTTTTTTTTTTTTGAGACAGAACCTTTCTGTCACCCAGGCTGGAGTGCAGTGGCATCATCTCAGCTCACTGAAACCTCCACCTCCCGGTTTCAAGCAATTCTCCCACCTCAGCCTCCCAAGTATCTGGAACTACAGGTGTGCGCCACCATGCCCAGCTAATTTTTCTGTATTTTTAGTTGAGACAGGGTTTCACCATGTTGGCCAGGCTGGTCTCAAACTCCTGACCTCAGGTGATCCACCCACCTCGACCTCCCAAAGTGCTGAGATTATAGGCGTGAGCCACCATCACGGCCAGTTTACATACTTTTAAAGCAAATATTTAACAAATGGATAGGACAGAGTAAAATAAATGACACCACAAATGTATATGTTTGGTTCATAAAGATAGGTCATTTGTAAGATAATGGTTGAAAGTGTAGGCTCTAGAGTCAAACTACTAGAGTCTATAGCGCATCTCTGCCATTTCCTTGTGATGTTAACGTGAGCGAGTTTTATTTTATTTTATTTTTATTTTTAGAGACAGGGTCTTACTCTGTCACCCAGGCTGGAGTACAGTGGCGCAAACATAGCTCACTGAAGCCTCAAACTCCTGGGCTCAAGTGATCCTCCCGCTATAGCCTCCCAAGTAGCTGGGATTACAGGCCCACCACCATGCCCAGCTAATTTTTTTTTTTTTTATTTTTTTGTAGAGTCCCTATATTGCTGAAAGTGCCAGGATTGCAGATATGAGCCACCATGCCCAGCCATGGGCAAGTTTTTTTTAACCCTTCTGTGCCTCATCTATAAAATGGAGCTAACAAATCTATTTCATAGGACTGCTGCAAGGCTTAAGTGAATTGATACATATACGATGCTTAGGACAATAACAGGTACAGATGTGTTCAAAGTTAGCAGCTCAGGCACTAGCCTTGTCGTTTTCCTTCTCCAAGGTTTTACAGCAAGTTAAAATGAAGCTGGAGTTCAGCCAATCTTTGGAATCCTAAGAAACACAAGAAACATAATAACAGCACTTGTAACGTAGTTACATCTTGCTTTACAGTTTACAAAGTGCTACCATGCCTTTTTTTCCCATTTTGTTCTCATAAGAGCCTGGGGTAGATGAAGAAGTTCCTGGCAGCGCCATTTCATAGGTTAGGAAACTTGACTCTTAGAAAGAGGAAGTGATTGAGCCAAGAAGGGTTTGATGGCGGTACAGTCTCTGTCTGCTCTGTCCCCACCTTCTGCAAGGGTAATAGTGAATCACGACTAATAGGAGGTGCAGACACACCTTCTCCAAAGGCTTGTAGTTAAATAAGGCAGCATGTGGAATGGACAGACTGGAGACAGTCCTTACCTCATGTGGAACCTAGGACAGGTAAGGCCCTGTCCTCTACCCCAGAGCTCACTTTGTCTGAGAGCAGCTGACCAGCAGTGGAAGACATTTGCTCAGCGATATATTAGTTATGGCTGCAAAAGCCAGAGAATTCATCCCCAAGGCAATTAAGATAAACAGCAAATAGAGGATGGGTGCCTTGGCTCACACCTGTAATCCCAACACTTTCGGGAGGCTGAAGTGGGAGGATCACCTGAGGTCAGGGTTCGAGACCAGCCTGGCCAACATGGTGAGACTCTCCCTCTACTAAAAACACAAAAATTCGCTGGGCATGGTGGCAGGCAGCCTCGGGAGGCTGAGACAGAAGAATCGCTTGAACCCCAGAGGTGGAGGTTGCAGTGAGCCGAGATTGCGCCATTGCACTCCGGTCTGGGTGGCAGAGCGAGACTCCATCTCAAAAAAAAAATCAAATAGTAATTTGCCAAAAGTTTTTAGCAATGAACTTAGGTTCATTAAAACACATTGGTGTTTATACCCTGAGCAAACAGGAGTCCTCCTGTGTTCTAGGCACTGGGTGGGGCATCACCAGATGCAAACTTGATCTTGGCTAGGAGGGCCCCTCCTAGTCAAGTAAATTCAGACCTTAAGTCAGTAAATCCTAGCCACTCAGTAAATCCTAGCCACTCAGTAAATCCTAGCCACTCCTTTAGTCTTCATCGTTGGCATTTGATGGCTTTCCTCTTCTTCGTGGCCCTAAATTTCTGCTTCTCTTTTTATTATATTATCTATGTCCTTTATTGTAACTCACCTCACAACCTTTTCGGAAAAAAGGACTCAATACAGGAAAGGAAAAACAGCTGCGATGTTTTGTTAACCTCTCGTTTTTCCTCTCTCTCCTTCCCTGCCCCCACCCCTGTCTTGACTCGTCTGCTGAACAAAGCCTCGACCTCAGGCCGGCTGTGAACGCTGTGAACGTAGTTGCTGAGAGATAGCAAACATGCCCAACAGTGAGCCCTGTGCCTCTCCGCTGGAGCTGTTCAACAGCATCGCCACACAAGGGGAGCTCGTGAGGTCCCTCAAAGCGGGAAATGCATCAAAGGTACATGATTTTGCTGGGTTCTCCACGAAGGCAGCTGAGCCTCCCAAATCTGTAGGGTTGTGTTATTCTAGAATAGATGGTTTCCTCAATGACTGAGGTGTTTTGGTTATAATTTTTTTTTTGAGAGGGAATTTCACTCTTGTTTCTCAGGCTGGAGCGCAATGGTGCAATCTAAGCTTGCTGCAACCTCTGCCTCCCGGGTTCAAGCGACTCTCCTGCCTCAGCCTCCCAAGTAGCTGGGATTACAGGCATGCACCATCACACCCAGCTAATTTTGTACTTTTAATAGAGATGGAGGTTTCACCATGTTGGTCAGGCTGGTCTCAAACCCCTGACTTCAGGTGATCTGTCCACCTTGGCCTCCCAAAGTGCTGGGATTACCAGCATGAGCCACCACGCCAGCCTTGGTTATAGTTTTAAATGTATTTTTCCCTTTATCAACATTGGGATGCCTGTGGTCTAAAGAGTCAGAGGTTCTCAAAGCCTTTGTGAAATACAGTGGCCCTCCAGCCCACCTCTCCCTATTTCCTGCTTAATTCTTTTAGCCGATCTTTTGGTTATGTACTCCCCATATCTATAAATATTCTGCTTATTATATTGTTCCTTGTTGATTTTCAAGTTGGGGTCTTTCAGGTGGAAATGACGCATTCGTACCTTCACAACCACTTCCCGTCCAGGCAGTCTCCCCATCTGTATTGCGGTTGTAGTTAGGTCAGTATCTGTACACTGACATTATTATGACCATGGAAATAGACATGGACAGCTGAACCATCACGGATAGAATGAGTACTCTAACTTTCTCGCCCAGCTTTTGTTTTCTCAGGAGTTAATATATTTGTCTTAATTTCTTTTTTTTTTTTTTTTTTTTGAGACAGAGTCTCGCTGTCGCCCAGGCTGGAGTGCAGTGGCACGATCTCGGCTCACTGCAGGCTCCGCCCCCCGGGGTTCACGCCATTCTCCTGCCTCAGCCTCCCGAGTAGCTGGGACTACAGGCGCCCGCCACCTTGCCCGGCTAATTTTTTGTATTTTTAGTAGAGACGGAGTTTCACTGTGTTAGCCAGGATGGTCTCGATCTCCTGACCTCGTGATCCGCCCGCCTCTGCCTCCCAAAGTGCTGGGATTACAGGCGTGAGCCACCACGCCCAGCCCTATTTGTCTTAATTTCTGTTTGCTTGACTTTTTTTTTTTTTTTTTTGCTTGACTTTTTTATGTCAATGATACTAATGATAATGTATCTCCAAGCCCTTTCCCTGTCCAGTGAATCTCCTTTCAGCACACATCAACTAGTCTATCAAGTTCATCTTCTTGAGGAGATCGCTCCCAAAACCTTCTGCCTGCTTCCCTCTGGACTGGGGACTCTTGCCTCCTACACTGCCCATCTTGGCGTCTTTCTTCACTGTTGACCCAGGGGGTTCTTTCACGCCTGTCGATTGGGTGCCCCGTTTCCTGCTCCTGCATTTTATTCCTCTTTGCTTTACTCTTTGGGCAGAGCAAATCTTCCAATTGTTTCTGAAAAAAATATTGCAAAGGAAATATTTCTGGGGGGATCTTGCCCATCTGAAAGTGTATTTATTTTACCTAAAACATGATTCATAGCCAGGCTGGGTGTAGGGTTCTAGCATGGAAGTGATTTCCCCTGGAAATGCTGAAGCCACTGCTCTATTGGCACCTAGCTTGTGGGCTTGCTGCAGAGAAGTCAGTTGCCATTCCTTTGTTTTTTCTTTGTGGAAGTTAGCAGGATCTTCTTTGTTCCAATGTTCTGAAATTTCATGGGATGCGGGTTCAGTATGCCTTTCTTTTTTTTTTTTTTTTTGCCCCACCACCCCCGCCCCCGCCGCTGCCCCCCCCCCCGAGATGGAATCTCGCTCTTTCACCCAGGCTGGAGTGCGGTGGCACAATCTCGACTCACTGCAACCCCCACCTCCTGGGTTCAAGCAGTTCTCCTGTCTTAGCCTCCCAAGTAGTTGGGATTACAGGTGCCCGCCACCACACCTGGCTAATCTTTGTATTTTTAGTAGAGACGGGGTTTCTAATGAGTGAGCCACCACACTCAGCCTGCCTTTTAGACTAGAAACTCCTGACCGTTAATTCTCAGAAATCATGATTTCTTTGATCTCTTCTGTTTTCTCTCTTCACAGACTTTTTTTTTTTAATTCAGAGACTGTTTCTCTGATTTTGTAACCCTCCTATTGTTTTCCATTTCTGCTATCATTTTTAACTTCCAGGAGCGTGTATGCTCCCTGAAGTTTCCTCACAGCACTCTGCCCTGACTCATAGGTACAGTACCACCGTTTTCTCTCTGAGATCTTTTTTTTTTTTGTATTTTATTTTACTTTGTTAAATCTTACTAATATTCTGTAAGAGACAAACCAGACGAGTAGGCTACAGTGAAGAAATCTTATTTTGGAGAGTTAAGAAACCACTATGATACTTCCAATTATTATCTTCAGTGATGCTTCTTATCTTTATTCAGGGACTCCAGGTAATATTCAGCTCCTACAGCTACCACAAATGCAGCAAATCCCCATTTGAATCCTTTAAACAATACATCAAAAAAGGAAACACTCTTTGCAAAGCCGCCCTTGTATCTCCAAGCTTCATTGCAGCCCCATGGATCCCTTAGCCATTTTGGAGCCAGCTTCTTCTGGATAGTTTCCAAAGGTGTCCCTTCTATCTTCCATTGTCTGTAATCTGGAAGTTCCATTTTACGATGTCCATGCTCATGTCCATGTCCATGGGCCATGTCTGACAGCAATCTGACCTCTCAGGACACTCAACTCTCTGTCTCTGAGATCTTAATGGTAGTTTTCCCTATGTCCTCTACATCCTTTATAATCTCAGTTTCTTCCATCTTAATTTGTTTTCTACCTGCCTTTCATATTAGAGGCAATTCTCAACTGTTTGGTGTTTCTTGGCTGTTTGCTGGTGTTTTGGGGGGTGGACTAAAAGCTGCTGGATGCACTGTTCATTGGGGAGGAGCTTATCAACATAGGTTCCACTTCCTGGAGAGTGATCAGGCTGCTCCCCTTTTGTTGGGGAACGTTTCATGTCAAGGTCTTTAGATATTTTCTTTAAAGTTAAGTGAGATTCCCCAGAGAAAGCTCCACGAGTCCACTGTTCAGAGGGGGTGAGTCCCGCTGCCAGAGTTCTACGGCTGAGTAGGAGAGAAGGGCTGGGCTGTGGGATCCTTCCCCGAAGCTCCCTATTCTCTGTGTGCTGCCGGTGCCCCAACTGTGCAGATTGCCCCCAGTCTAGGCACCTGTAACTCTGTCCTCTCTTGACATGAAACCTTGGAATGGAGGGGAAACTGTGACACTCCCTTGGCCGAGGGGAGAGGGATTCTCAGTAACTGCTTCTTGAAGAGACTTCAACCAGTGCTCCTGTTTTCATAACCCGCTTTCCCGCCCCCACTCCTGTAAGTGCCTGAGGTCACTAAGGCCCGAACCTTTGAGCGATTCCATAGCAGTGTACACTCGGTCACTTTCCAGTATTTCCACGATGTCTTAGCATTTGTTTTTCTCTCATGCTATTAGGCACTGGTCATTCATCAGCTTTCCGGCTTCTGAAACCTTGTTGCTGTCATCCTCTTCTTGTTTCCTTTGTCCTTGTGGGATTATGCTTTAAAAAAAAAAAAAAAAAAGATCTCTGCTTTTGTTGTAGTAGATTTCAGAAGTATCATCATCAATACGCATCTTTAACTAGAACATAAGCATTTCATTTCCTTCTGGGGTGACTCTACTCCTAGGTCCCCCAGCTTCTCCATGACTTCCATCACTTTCTTCTTTTTTTTTTTTTTTTTTTTTTTTTAAGGCTGAGTCTCACTCTGTTGCCCAGGCTGGAGTGCACTGGTGCGGTCTTGGCTCACTGCAACCTCTGCCTCCTGAGTTCAACCTGACCTCCTAAGTAGCTGGGACTACAGGTGCCTGCCACCACACCCAGCTAATTTTTGTATTTTTAGTAGAGAGGGGGTCTCGCCATGTTGGCCAGGCTAATCTTGAACTCCTGACCTCAGGTTATCCGCCCGCCTCAGCCTCCCAAAGTACTGGGATGACAGGTGTGAGCCACCACGCCTGGCCCGACTTCCATCACTTTCAGCTCCTGTTATCTGTTATCTTATCAAACACCTTGCTTGTCACCAGATGGTATCAACCATCTCACATTCCCCAGTAGTTTACTTTGACTATTTGGGACCCTGATTTAAACCATTATTTTTTTTTTCATGTGTTTGTGTGTGTGTGTGTGTGTGTGTGTGTGTGTGTATTTTTTGAGACAGGGTCTCGCTCTTTCCACATTGGAGTGCAGTGGTGCAATCCTAGCTCAGTGCACCCTCGAACTCCTGAGCTCCCACCTTAGCCTACCAAGTTGCTGGGATTATAGATGCAAGCCACTGCACCCAGCTCATATTTTAAAGGAAATAAATAGTACTGAAAGAAAGTAATGTCAAAAAAAAAAAGAAGTTACTTTTTTACAGAAAGAGATTTACTCACCAGGTAGGGCTCAAAAGATTAAACCAACTTGTTTTAAAACAAAATTATAAAATAAATAAAAGACCCAGTGGGGTTATGTAAGCCCTTCATTTTGGGAAGTTGACAGTGGTATTTTTGTCCATTTAATATTAAATTTGAATAACATTTAGTAAATGTTTTTAGTTAGTAATTCTTAGTGACTGCAGTTATGTTCATTATTTTAGTCAACTTAATACATTTTTGTTTTTTTGTTTTTTTGTTTTTTTTGAGACGGAGTCTTGCTCTGTCACCCAGGCTGGAGTGCGGTGGCCCGATCTCGGCTCACTGCAAGCTCCGCCTCCCGGGTTCACACCATTCTCCTGCCTCAGCCTCTCCGAGTAGCTGGGACTACAGGCGCCCGCCACCACGCCCGGCTAATTTTTTGTATTTTTAGTAGAGATGGGGTTTCACTGTGGTCTCGATCTCCTGACCTCGTGATCCGCCCGCCTCGGCCTCCCAAAGTGCTGGGATTATAAGCGTGAGCCACCGCGCCCGGCCAACTTAATACATTTTATAATAACTCTTCCAAGTGTATTATTTGACTCATGCAATTGACTGGCACATGTTGAAGACATCAGAGGTTGCACAATGAGACCAGAGTTAAGTGATGAAAAATTCAGAAGTACATTTGTATCTGACCCTGAAATGTCTTGGTAGTAGAAGCACTTGATGTTTTGGAAATTTCAAAAATAAACTTCTAGCAAAATAGTTTGAGCCACACTGGGAGCGCCAGTTCTCTGAGAGGGCACCATCAGCTCTTTCTTGGCCTGCCATTTATCTAGGCCATGGACTGCGAAGGTCTTTTCTGCTCCAATGTATCTAAAGAATAAGATCCACGTCCTTCAGTAGCAGCAGCTCATTAAAGCGGCAAGTTTCCTGGGGGGAATAAGTCAGAATCTGAGGGCTGTGAGGGGAAATAGTTTGAACAGGACTGAAGAAGCAATGCTAGGTCTTGGGTATTAAGAAAGAGAGCAGAGCCTTTTTCTTCTTCTCCTTTTTGTTTAAGTAACTTCTAAAATCAAAATATACCATTCATATAGAAAAATATGCTGATCATAAGCAGGCACCTCACTGAATTTTCACAAAATGACCACACCTGTGTAACCAGCACCCAAATCAAGAGCAAGCAGAGAGCACCTAGAAGCCACCCTCACGCCCCTCAGCTTCTGCCATGACTCCTCCCACCAGGGGTAGCTCTACCTGGGTTTGAACTGTATGTAGTCAGGTAGTATACAGTCTTGTGTCTGGCTTTTTTTTCTGAACATCAGCTTTTGGCCAGGCTCTGTGGCTCATGTCTATAATCCCAGCACTTAGGAGGCCAAGACAGGAGGATCGCTTGAGGCCAAGAGTTTGGGACCAGCCTGGACAACATAGGGAGACCCTGTCTCTACAAAAAATTTAAAAATTAGCCAGACATGGTGGCACACACCTGCTGTCCCAGCTACTCAGGAGACTGAAGTGAGACGCTGTCTATAAAAAAAACTGATGTTCTGGGTTTTTTGGAGGATGGGAATCTCACTTCATCACCCAGGTTGGAGTGCAGTGGCGCAGTCTGGACTCACTGCAACCTCTGCCTCCCAGGCTCAAGCAGTCCTCTCACTTCAGCCTCCTGATGAGCTAGGAACACAGGTGTGTGCCACCATACCTGGCTAATTTTTTCTATTTTTGGTAGAGACAGGGTTTTGCCATGTTGCCCAGGCTGGTCTCGAACTTATGAGCTCAGGCAATACGCCCACCTTGGCATCCCAACGTGCTGGGATTACAGGCGTGAGCCACTGCACCCAGCTAACATCAGCTTTTGAATCCTGTTTCAATGTCCTGGTTCAAACACTGATTAAGACTGATTATAAGAAAACAGACAAGGTAAGCCTGCTTGTCTTATTTCAGTGCTATTCCAAAATGCAGATGGTCCTTGAGCAGGGACATTGGTTAAATGTTTGACTTTCGTAGAGCCTTCTAGTTACAAGCAGAATTAGACCAGATAGAGTATGAAATGTCAACAAAGCTAGTTATTAAGGGATACTGACTGCAGTGTACTTCAAAGCAAGGTAAGCCTTCTCATAGATAATTGAATAGATTATACGTACTAAACTTATTTTTTGCAAGTACTGAGCCTAGGTACTACAGAAATGAGATGGGTGGAACATACTTAGCTATCTAACCTGGGCAAACATCTCATCTATGAATCGTATCCATTGGGTTACTGATTCCACAAATCTGGCTCATTTTAATGATGAGTCTCAGATAATTTTGTAGTTTGAAACACAGATCACTCCAGAATCGCAGTCCTTTATGGCCCAAGTGCTGTATCTGATGGAACAGTTATCTCTGAATGGAGGTTGGTGTTTATAGAACATTCTGTATATGGTAAAAGGAATTTAAGGAGATTTAAAAGAAAGAATGTTCTGTATAAACTGTAAGTGGAAATGTTTGTATTTCCCTTGGTAAGCAAATTGGACTGTGTATATTCTTTGTTTGCAATCTAATCCAGCAAGGCCAATTACCAGAATAGAGCTTTAGGGCATAGCATGACTAATCAGCTTAATTAGGCCTGCTTTTCTAAAGACCAGGCTTCCAGGGGTGGCCACTATGGACTCCTGCAAAAGAGTCTTTAATACGCTTCCAGACTACCCAAGGGTACGTTTTACCTTTGTTATTTTGTTTGTTTGTTTGTTTTTTCAAGATAGTTTGATAAGACTCCAAAATGTGGTGATATAACTATTTCCCAATGAATCCCTCCTTAATTTATAACCTGAGAGCCTACATTTTTTGTCCTTGCTTTTATCTGTTTTAGTTGCTCTTACTATCCTTAGTGGCATCATTGGTTAAGTTTCCATAAATACTCATCTCAACCTGTGTGGAATGTAAAAACTAGTTCCAACGCAGAACTCCAGGAATCTCAATTAAAGGAGCTTGTCACACAAGTTCTCTGGCATCAGTGGTGTTTGAGAAATCTTTAGCATATGAACTTTGTCATAAATGACAGTGTATATTGTGTCACTGCTACTGTCCCAAAGTGTTCATGGTAGCACTAGAATAACAGATAAAAATGAAGTGTTTTCGAGCCGATGACTTGCTGTGATTCTATGGGTAAGCTCCTTTACCTCTCTGAGTCTCAGATTCTTGAGCTGGAAAAGGACAGTGACAACAATGCCTGCCTTGTAGGGTTGTGACACTAACTAAGGTAACACGTGTGAAAGCATTTCACATAGTGCCTGCCATAGAATAGGCATCATTCAGCAAATATCAGCTATTAGTAATAGCTTTTAGCCATCACTTTTATTTCCTTTCTCAGGATGAAATTGATTCTGCAGTAAAGATGTTGCTGTCGTTAAAAATGAGCTACAAAGCTGCCATGGGGGAGGATTACAAGGCTGACCGTCCTCCCCGGAACCCAGCACCTACCAGTAATCTTGGCCCAGATGCCACAGATGCTGAAGAGGATTTTGTGGACCCATGGACGGTACAGACAAGCAGTGCAAAAGGCATAGACTACGATAAGCTCATTGGTACATCCTCTGCTTTCTTCCCAGAAAAAGCTGCAACTTTTAGAAGTGGTCCCATTGAGTTGATTCCACTGATGTTTTTAAATTTTGAATTAATCATAAATTCAGTGAAGCTTCAATGCCAAGAAAAAATGGATACTAAAATCTTTTGGTTGTGTATTATATTCCCAAAGGATTATTTTAAAATAAAATAACAATATAAAATATATTTCAAAATAATGATCTATAGTAGACAGCTTAATAGAAGCTTTTCCCTTTTTTGAGCACTTCAGAACTTGGGAAAGGTCTACTGAAATGGCCATTTATAACATTTAGTGGCTACAAGTCAATCATAGATTAGTTAGGTTTCACCTCCAGTGATACTGACTATGGACCTAGAATGCTGGAAGTCAGCTTAAGAGCAGTGACTTCTCACACTGGGCAAGTTCTTACTGTCATGCCCTTCTTTGAGGGCCTTCCTGCTCAGGAAACACTGTTGCCATTCCATTGAAGTCTTTACTCTGAGATCATTGCTAATTATCAGAGAAGAAACAGAACTAAAATGTTTTCATCTAAGTCAAAGCCATTTTCCATGATTTCAGTATAGACTATCAATGAGGGAAAATTCACTTGAAGACAGACATTAATTCACTTCAACAAATAAAGAATGTGAGAAATCATGGTTGTCAGTGAATATAAATTTTACCTTAATAAACAAATATATATATATATACATATTTATATATGTGTATGTTTATATTTTGTTGTCAAAAGTTGCTAGCTGGATCTCATTCTGAATATGTTTCCCATCAGAACCCAGTCTCAGGCAAAACAGCATTTTGTGTTGTAATTTATTTCCTGTTATGTTGGTTGTGTTGATCTCAGCTGTTGTTTTAATACAAAGACCTTTTACTTTATGTTGGGGGTAAGGACCTTTAGCAGAAGGCCTAAAGAGGTTTATGTTCATTAAGATTGTGCATGGATCACTCACTTTTCACCTTCATTTCAGTAATATCTGATCACTAAACCTCCTGCCACCTAAGAAAGTCATCTCTTCTTTTTTTCCAGTTCGCTTTGGAAGCAGTAAAATTGACAAAGAGCTCATAAACCGAATAGAGAGAGCCACCGGCCAAAGACCACACCGCTTCCTGCGCAGAGGCATCTTCTTCTCACACAGGTCAGGGGCTCTTCACCACAGGCCTTCTCACCTGTCCTCTTCTTTTAGTTCAAAAAAATCTTAAGACACCCTCTTCATAAGCCACCTGGTACTGTGGGAAAAGTGATGGCCGGCTGTCGGAAGACTGAGATCCATCCTCTGTCCTGTCAGTAACCCACTGTGGGATCATGCTTGTCCATTCACCCTCAGGCTCTTAGTTTTTTCATTTGTAGACTGCCCACCTCACAAGGTGGGAATCATATTAATAGCAGATGAGATTCTTCCCAGATTACATGCTGTAAATAAATTATAAAATGTCATGAAAAGAAAAGAGAATAATATGTCCAAGTTCAGCATTTCCCACACGACAAACAGTAGGCTTCCTGAAATTCCAAACCCTCTTCCTCCTATTGTATTGACTTGCCCATAAACAATACCAAAAGACAAACCAACAGAGAATGCATGGAACAGATTATCTGTACCTTAGGCCATAAATTCCATGCAGATAACATCAAGATATGGGCAGGTTCCAAAAGAGTTTCTGCCTCTCCCAACCTACAGTTATCTGGGCTGAGGCAGCCCCATTTTTGAAGCTGTGTCCATGGAATTTATGATCTGACGTAGGGTTGTTCTGTTCTACTGGCACTTCATGGTTACAGGAGAACACCCCCAGGACAGAGCCCAGCGGTCTGCCCAAACACTTCAAATTCTACCTGCAAAGAACTCCAGGCCTTGCTCAACCCACTTTCTGGGCAGAATATAATAAAAAATTTTCCTTAATTCACATACTATAAAACTCACTTTTTTTAAGTATACAATTAAGTGGGTTTTAGTATATTCACAAGGTTGTGAGACCGTCATGACTATCTAATTCCAAAACATTTCATCACCCCAAAAGGAAACTTCTACCCATTAAACCCATTTATGCCAGAAGTTGTAAAAATTTTTTGTGAAAAATCAGACCTTGGCGATCCCCTTGAGCAGTAAGATATCAATAACTCCCACAAGTTTAGCATTCCAATTATGGAACACTAGACATAAATGGGTTAACAGTCATCCCCCATTTCTCCCTCCCCACTGGCAACCATTAGCCTGCTTTCTCTATATCTAGATTTAGGCACTTTATATAAACGGGATCATGTTTATATAAAATGTGGCCTTTTGTGTCTGGCTTCTTTTACTTGGCATAACATTTTCAAGGTTCCTCCATGTTGTAGCGTGTATCCATACTGGATTCCTTTTTATTGCCAAATAATATTCCATTGAATGGATATACCTCACATTTTGTTTATTCATTCATTAGTTGTTGGACGTTTGAGTTATTTTCACTTTTTGGTTATCAACAATGCTGCTCTGACCATTTGTATACAAGTTTTGGGGTGGATATATGTTTTTAATCCTCTTGGGCATATACCTCGAATAGAATTAATGGCTTATATAGTAATTCCATGTTTAACTCTTTGAGGAACTGACAAATATTTCTACAGCAACTGTATCATTTTACTTTCCCACCAGCAACATAGGAAGCTTCCCATTTCTCCACATCTTCACCCACTCTTGTTATTTTCCATGTTGTTGTGTTTTATAGCCATCCTAATGGGTGTGAAGTAGTATCTCATCGTGGTTTTGACTTGTATTTCCCTAATGACAAGGATGTTGAGAATCTTTTCATGTGCTTATTAACAATTTTTATATCTTTAGAGAAATGTCTATTCAGACCCTTTGCCTACTTTTTAATTGGGTTGTCTTTTTATTGTTAGTTATAATAGTTCTTTATATATTCTGGATACTAGTTTCTTATTCAAATATTACTTGCAAATATTTGCTCCCATTATATAGGTTGTCTCTTCACTCTGCTGATAGTCCTTTGAAGTATGAAAGTTTTTAATTTTGATGAAGTCCAGTTTATTTTATCTTTCATTGTGTTTTTGGTGTCGTATCTGAGAAACCACTGACTAATAGAAGGTTGTGAAGATTTACACCTATGGTTTCTTCTCAGAGTTTTGTGGTTTTAGCTCTTACATTTCAGTTTCTGATCGTTTTTGAGTTAATTTTTTTGTATTTGTGAGGTACAGCTCCAACTTCATTCTTTTTCTTGTGGGTATCCAATTGTCCCAGCATTGTTTTTTGAAAAGACTATTCTTGGCCGGGCACGGTGGCTCACGCTTGTAATCCCAGCACTTTGGGAGGCCGAGGCGGGTGGCTGAGGCAGGAGAATGGTGTGAACCCAGGAGGCGGAGCTTGCAGTGAGCCGAGATCGCCCACTGCACTCCAGCCTGGGTGACAGAGCAAGACTCTGTCTCAAAAAAAAATAAAAAAAAGAAAATGTGAGTACTCAAACATGGTTCTTTTTCAAGATTGTTTAGGTATTCTGGGCCCCTTGCATATCCATATGAATTGTGGCTTTTCCATTTCTGCAAAAGCAGCAACTGGGATTTTGATAGGGATTGCACCGAATCTGTGGATTCATTTGTAGAATATTGCCATCTTAAAATATTAATTCATCTAATCCATGAACATGGGATGTCTTTTCACTTCTTTGATTTCTTTCATTGATGTTTTGTAATTTTCAGTGTATAGGTTTTGCACTTCTTTGGTTAGATTTATTCATTAGAATTTTGTCTTTTTAATGCTATTGTAAATGGCATTTTCTTAATCTCATTTTCAGGTTGTTCATTGCTACTATATATAATAAATACAACTGATGGCTGGGTACAGTGGCTTATGCCTGTAATCCCAACACTTTGGGAGGCCAAGGCGGGTGGATCACTTGAGGTCAGGAGTTCGAGACCAGCCTGACCAACATGGTGAAACCCCATCTCTACTAAAAATACAAAATTGGGCAGGCATGGTGGTGGGCGCCTGTAATCCCAGCTACCCAAGAGGCTGAGGCAGGAGACTCACTTGAACCCAGGAGGCAGAGGTGGCAGTGACTTGAGATCGTGCCATTGCACTCCAGCCTGAGCAACAAGAGCAAAACTCCGTCTCAAAAAAAAAAAAAAAATACAATTGATGTTTGTGTATTAATCTTATATCCTGAAATTTTGCTGAGTTTATTAGCTCTAATGCTTTTTTCTTTTTGCAGATTCAATAGGATTTTCTACATATAGGATATTATCTCCTATGATTAGAGACAGTTTTACTTCCTCCTTTCCAATTTGGATTTTTTTTCTTTCCTAATTTCTCTGATTTCAACTTTCAATAGGATGTTGAATAGTAGTGGTGAAAGTGAGCATCCTTGTCTTATTCCTGATGTTAGGGGAAAAGCTTTCAGTAAAGACTGAATATGCACTATTTAGTATAATGTTAGCTGTGGGCTTTCTATATACCCTTCAACATGTTAGTGTTTTTATTATGAAAAGATGTTAGATTTTATCAAATGCGTTTTCTGTGTTTATTGAGATGATCATGTGGGTTTTGGCCTCTATTTTATTAGTATGGTGTATCACATTGATAGGTTTTTGTGTGTTTAATCAACCTTGCATTCCTGGAACAAATTCCACTTAATCATGGTGTTGAAAATCAGTTGATTTTCAATCATGGTGTATAATCTTTTTTATATGTTGCTGGATTTGGTTTGTGAGTTGCTGAGGATTTTTACATCTGTGTTCATAAGGGATATTGGTCTACAGTTTTCTTTTAATGTCTTTGGTTTGGTTTCAGGGTAATACTGGCCTCATAGAATGAGTTGGGAAGTATTTCTTACTCAATTTTTTTTGGAAAAGCTTGGGAAGGATTGGTATTAATTCTTTTTTGAACATTTGATAGACTTTACCAGTGAAAATGGGGTTTTGGGCTTTTTTTTATAGGAAGTTTTTTGATTACTAATTCAGTCTTTTTGTTTGTTCCAGATCTGTGTATATTTTCTATTTCTTCTTGGGTTCGTTTCAGTAGTTTGTTTCTAGGAATTTATCTATTTCATCAGTGTTATCTAATGTATTGGTATACAGTTATTCATAGTATTCCCTTATGTAGTAATCCTTTTTATTCCTATAAGGTCAGTAGTAATACCCCTTCTTATATTCCTGATTTTGGCCATTTGAGTCTTCTCTTTTATTCCACCACACACACACACACACACACACACCCAGTCACTTTGGTTCAAAGTTTACTAATTTTATTGGTTTGTAGTCAGCGTTTTTTATCTTTGCATGGCGTGGTTCTTCTCACTGCCTTTGTGACTTATTTATTAACTGCAGTATAGTAATCCTATAGCCTCTTGGCTTAGGAAAGCATAGGACCTGAGGCATTTGCCCATTCTCAAATTTCAGACTGCCCCTCTGTCTAATTTTGTCATCTGTAAAATTGGGGATTAAATGAGATCTACCATGCACAGTCAAGCTTCAAGTGGTGGGCAGGTGACTGGGTTCCCTTAGTAGCTGAATGAGTCTCTGCTGGAACCCATCCTCATAAAACGTGAGCTCAAAATTGGAACCCAGTAAATTTCTGCACGCTTGTCAGGAGCACCTCACCCCAGGACCGAGCACACAGTGAGTTCTCAGATGCTCCGTATAAACACAAGAAAAGCAGCTCGTGGCACAGCTGCATTTTTTTCTCTTCTGTAAGTCCATATGGTTAGTTGTGAGAACCAAAGAAGGATTCTTTCCTTCCAAAATTATGGGTTATTTTCTTTCCTTATTTCAAAAGCAGTATGTGAGCATTTCATGGGAAAAAAAAATGAAAACTAAGCCCAAAAACCAGAACACCCACAATTGTATCTGTCCAGAGATAAGCAATGTTGACCCTTGGCTTGGGGAATATAAGGAGAAGTCACTTTCAGAATACTGTTCTCTAGATTCTCCTACCCAGACCTCTGGAAAAGGTAGTTATTCCTCTTGTATTTGGGGACACTTTACCCAGAAACAAAGGACATTCATCCTGGAATGTTGGTTTCCCACCCTGCTGAACATTGGAACTCGTCATGGAGCTTTTTAAAAATACACATTCCCGGCCAGGCGCAGTCGCTCACACCTGTAATCCCAGCACTTTGGGAGGCCGAGGCAGGCAAATCTTGAGGTCAGGAGTTCGAGACCACCCTGGCCAATATGGTGAAACTCCGTCTCTATTAAAAACCCAAAAAATTAGCTGGGCGTAGTGGCGGGTGCCTACTATGCCCAGCTACTCAGGAGGCTGAGGCAGGAGGATCGCTTGAACCCAGGAGGCAGAGGTTGCAGTGAGCAGAGATCATGCCACTGCACTCCAGCCTGGGTGACAGAGTGAGACTCTGTCTCAAAAATAAATAAATAAACAAACAAACACATTCCCAGAGAGCACCTCAGATCCATTGAATCAGTCTCTGGAGGTGGGGCACAGGCAGCTGTGATTGGAAACAGCCTGGTGGGGAGGGGGATGACTAGGGTGACTCGCAGATGAAGATACCTAGTCCCAAGCTGGCTGAGGGGCCCAGATAGATCTCCAAGTGAGGACTTGACCTCTGAACTCCCAGAGGACAAATCTTACTTTCCCTGGTAAGCCAGGACTGTCTGCTCCCATGCAGTTTGCCTGGTATTGGTCTGAGAGTCCTCAGGGCTGGGTGATTCTGAGCAAGGATCATATGGTGTTGGCCTGGTATCCCCAGGGAAGTGTACCAAGCTCACAGTATGTCGGCACTGATGTTTGGAGGAATTCCAAGAGTCCCAGTAGCTTCACAGCTGGATCCATCTTTTAAATACATTATTCCAAACCTACACATCTTGTCTTTTAAAACACTCACAAGAGAACCCATTTCAGTATGGCCGGGCATGGTGGCTCACGCCTGTAATCCCAGCACTTTGGGAGGCCAAGGCGGGCGGATCACGAGGTCAGGAGATCGAGACCATCCTGGCTAACATGGTGAAACCCCATCTCTACTAAAAATACTGTGGTCCCACTACTCGGAGGCTGAGGAGAAGGCATGAACCTGAGGCAGAGTTGCATGACAAAGATCCACCACCACCGCATTTCAGTAGAAGTTTCCTGTCATTTTTATATCATAAGCACCAAAGGTAACAAACTCTAGTTATTATCCATGTTGTTTCATCTCTGTCTATATTTTTCATTTCCAAAAGTGCATTATTGCCTTGATATTTTTCTCAGAAAATCACATTCTTCCTCTTCTCCTTTTTCCTTTAGAGATATGAATCAGGTTCTTGATGCCTATGAAAATAAGAAGCCATTTTATCTGTACACGGGCCGGGGCCCCTCTTCTGAAGCAATGCATGTAGGTCACCTCATTCCATTTATTTTCACAAAGTAAGTATTGGATCTTACGGCTTTTCTTACTCTTAGTGAATTGAGAATGTTGCTTATAAACCATGTTTAGAACTGACAAGATCATGCTAGTTCATTTGCTAAGCAACCAAGATGTCAAGAGTTGGCCCTTTTTTGGCTTTCATTCACTTTGTTCCTGGGCTCACTTTAGAGGACCATGGAGTGATGGGGAGAGCGCGCTTTGGAGTCAGCCAGGCCTGCTCCTCTTCTCATCCTGCTCCCTGTCCGCATGGCCATGGGCCGGCTACTTCTCTGAGCCTAAGTTTCCACATCTGCAAGATGAGAGTGAAGATACCTACCTCATAAAACTACTGTAAGGCACGCGGTGGCTCACGCTTGTAATCCCAGCACTCTGGGAGGCCGAGGCGGGCGGATCACGAGGTCAGGAGATCGAGACCACGGTGAAACTCCGTCTCTACTAAAAATACAAAAAAATTAGCCGGGCGTAGTGGCGGGCGCCTGTAGTCCCAGCTACTTGGAGAGGCTGAGGCAGGAGAATGGCATGAACCCGGGAGGCGGAGCTTGCAGTGAGCCGAGATTGCGCACTGCACTCCAGCCTGGGCGACAGAGCAAGACTCCGTCTCAAAAAAAAAAAAAAAAAAAACTACTGTAAGGCTTCAAAACAAAGTGTGTAGAGCAGCTAACACACAGCATACAGGGCCATCTTGGTCAATAAATGGTAGTAGACCTTATCATTATCCATAGTCAAATTCATATCACGATTCAAATTGTGATTTTGTAGGCAAGGAAGTTTTAACATACATTGTAAGTAGGAACTGTGTTTTCAGATGCACAATGGCATTCCTCCACAGGGGAGATGAGACGTCAGCTTTCTTCCCCTGTTTCTTTAGGTGGCTCCAGGACGTGTTTAACGTGCCCTTGGTCATCCAGATGACGGATGATGAGAAGTATCTGTGGAAGGACCTGACCCTGGACCAGGCCTATAGCTATGCTGTGGAGAATGCCAAGGACATCATCGCCTGTGGCTTTGACATCAACAAGACTTTCATATTCTCCGACCTGGACTACATGGGGTAAGGAGAAAACGTCTGGCTGCCTTTTTAATAGGTAGAGGAGTATGTCAAGTTGTCATGACCACAGCTAAATTCGAAACAGCTGAAATGGTCTTAAGGCCTGCTAAATGTTCTTCTTCCTTTATTAAATGCTATGAGTGGCCAGTCATGGTGGTTCACGCCTGTAATCCCAGCACTTTGGGAGGCTGAGGTGGGTGGATCACGAGGTCAGGAGTTTGAGACCAGCCTGACCAATATGGTGAAACCCCGTCTCTATTGAAAATACAAAAATTAGTCGGGTGTGGTGGCATGCACCTGTAAGCCCAGCTACCCAGGAGGCTGAAGCAGGAGAATCGCTTGAACCCAGGAGGTGGAGGTTACAGTGAGTTGAGATTGCGCCGTTGCACTCCAGCCTGGGCAACAGAGCGAGACTCCATCTCAAAAAGGAAAAAAAAATGCTATGAGCTGGTTTATTGGTTTTATTTACCAATAATTTTGAAAGTGAAAAGCCGTGTATATAAATAGAAAGGATTAAGTGATATCAGTATCTTAAAGATTCAATTATTGTCTCCATAATTACATTTACAGAAATTTAAAATATGGGCTCAGCCACAGCATGATGGCATCTCAGATTTTCATCCTCAGCTGTGCCAGGAAGTCCTGCCTTGCAGTTTCTTGCCAAGGATAGTCAGTCTTCCAGAGTTATGTCTTCCTCCTTTTCAGTGCACCTTTTCCTCACAGAGAAAAGACTCTGGTTACACAATTCCCTCCGTCTAGTTCTTTTAATCAGCCATTTAATAAGCCAAAATATTTCATTCTGAAAATCCTTCAAGTTTCATCCCAAATGATTACCAAGAAATGTGTTAGAAAAATAAGACTTTGGTCAGCCATCACAAGAAGGATACTATCTAGCTCAACAAATATTTCTTGAGCACCTAAATTGTGGTACTCCTCTAAGGTGAGATACTCTCCTAAGTCATGGTACTCCCCTAAGGTGCAGTCTCCCCTAGGGCATGGTACTCCCCTAAGGCATGTTACTCCACTCCCCTAAGACGTGTTACTCCTCCCCTAAGGTGATTCCTCAGGAGGAGTGGGTTCATTGCTATGCTCCTGCAGCCCAGGTTGGGCTCTGAGCAGGCCCTCCCATGTTAGCTCACCATCAGGGACCATGCCGAGGCAGGATAAGAGGGACACTAGAGGGGCAGGTGAGCAGTGAGCACAGGAGGACTTGCTTAGAGCCGCATCCCCAGAACGTTCCCTTTTATAAGACCTTAAAACTGAGTAGTGGCAGCCAGGCGCGGTGGCTCACGCCTGTAATCCCAGCACTTTGTGAGGCTGAGGTGGGTGGATCACAAGGTCAGGAGGTCAGGAGTTCGAGACCAGCCTGGCCAACATGGTGAAACCCCATCTCTACTAAAATACAAAAATTAGCTGGCTGTGGTGGCATGCTCCTGTAGTTGCAGCTACTTGGGAGGCTGAGGCGGAAGAATCACTTGAACCTGGGAGGCAGAGTTTGCAGTGAGCTGAGATTGTGCCACTGCATTCCAGCCTGGGTGACAGAGTGGAAAAAAAAAAGAAAAACAAAACTGAGTAGTGGTTTTATATCCATTGAGAGCAATGTATGCCCTGATAGGAAATCTCACCCTTCTATCAGCCAGTAAAACTGTTAGCTTTCTAATTTTACCAATTTTTTTTTTTTTTTTTTTGAGACGGAGTCTTGCTCTGTCACCCAGGCTGGAGTGCAGTGGCGCGATCTCAGCTCACTGCAAGCTCTGCCTCTCAGTTTCACGCCATTCTCCTGCCTCAGCCTCCCAAGTAGCTGGGACTACAGGTGCCCGCCACCATGCCTGGCTAATTTTTTGTATTTTTAGTAGAGACGGGGTTTCACTGTGTTAGCCAGGATCGTCTCGATCTCCTGACTTCGTGATCCGCCCGCCTTGGCCTCCCAAAGTGCTGGGATTACAGGCATGAGCCACCACGCCTAGCACCTATTAGATCTTTTAAAATTACTTCTCTTGGTTCAGCCATGTGAGCTTGGAGGCCCTGTGGCATCCTTGAAGGAAGGGAAATAGACAGGGATCCAGATCCTTGAACCTGGGTTTAGTGGCTGTGTGTCATAGCAGCCATGTCCATGAAATGGGATCAAACAAGAACACAGATGTCATCATTAGTATAATTTTCTTTCCTTCTTTCTTTTTTTTTTTTTTGAGACAGAGTCTCACTCACGGGTTTTGCCATGTTGGCCAGGCTGGTCTCGAACTCCTGACAAGTGATCCCCCCTGCCTCGGCCTCCCAAAGTACTGGGATTACAGGTGTGAGCCACCGTGCCCAGCCGTATTAGTGTAATTTTCATGGCACTTTATTTCCTGATTCTCACCCCATTCCATACAGTGATTCAACTGATTGAACCTCGGCAGAGACAACCGTGGGTTCTGCTTCTCCCTTTCCAGTCAGGCAGTGCTGCTGGCATTGCCCAGTAGCTGCTGTCCTCTTCCCAAACTACCACTGCCCCCACCAGCCAGTGATCTCCCTAAAACTCAGAGCTAATCTCATCTTCCACTTGCGGGTCTTTCCCAGTTCTCCTTAGATGACATTGAGAATTCTCACCTTTCGCTTAGCACATGAGCCCTTTCGTGATTGGCCCTGTGTTCCTTTTCAGCATCACTGCTACCTCTAGCTCAGTGGAACAGCTTGCAGTTCCACATCCCTCTCCTTTGTACATGCTCTGTGCTGCCCAGAATTCCCACCCACTCTCCTGACCCTGCCACCCCGAGCTTAGCTAATTCCTACACTTTCTTCCAAAGGCCTGATCAAGCATCACCTTTCCCTAGGAGCTTTCCCTCCCCACAGCCAAATTTAGATGCCCCTCTCTGGTCCTCCATCATGCTGGGCCTTACCTCTGCCACATCTGGTACAGTGTGGCCCTCTCCCCGCTAACTGAGTAAGACACATAGTTCCTGAATTTGTGCTCTCTGTGGCCCATCCCCTCCTGGGCCCCACAGACACAGCAGAAGCAAAGCTGAGCCCCTTCGTCGACGGATATAAATGCTGGTGGTGAGATAGGAGCAAGTGCCTATAATAGTCCATGAAGCTGATTCAGCCAATAGATGTTCAATGGGGTAGATGAACTTTTGAACAGTCCACATGAAAAGACCATCACCTGAGCAACCCCACTTTCAGCACTCTCTGAACGTGGAGTGAGGCCGCCGTTCACCATGCTGTCTCTTTGGCAACTACGGTTGCAGCTCCTGACCAACCTCCACCTTCGCTAAATAAGAACTTCCTTTTTTTTTTTTTCTTTTTTTGAGATGGAGTCTTGCTCTGTCACCCAAACTGGAGAGCAGTGGCATGATCTCAGCTTACTGCAATCTCTGCCTCCTGGGTTCAAGCAATTCTTGTGACTCAGCCTCCTGAGTAGCTGGGATTACAGGCGCCCACCACCACACCCAGCTAATTTTTGTATTTTTAGTAGAACCAGAGTTTCACCATGTTGGCCAGGCTGGTCTCGAACTCCTGTCCTCAAGTGATCTACCCACCTCAACCACCCAAAGTGCTGGGATTACAGGCGTGAGTCACTGCACCTGGTCAGGAACTTCCTTTTTCTTTACAAACATGGAGTAAAGATGAAACCCAGACAGTATGTCAACCAAAAGGGTCGATGATATCTTTTCTTGAAAGGCATTTTATATTGAACCTAAAGTGAGGAGAGACATTTTAAAGGGTAAATCCTCTATTCAGACATTTTACTTTAAGAGTTTCTTCTAAACATTTGAGCATTTTACTTTTCTGTCTTGAATTTAACTCAAAATCTGTATCTTTGGCTTAATAAAGCTCCTTCCTGTGGTTTAGGAGCTGGAAATTCAACAAAGCCAGCCATCGCCCTCTTTGAGTGGGAGGGAGGTGGTGAGGCCTCCATGAGGAAGGAAGCCAGTGCAGTTCCCCCTGCACATTGCACATGGCCCCAGAAAGGCCTTCCCGCCCAGGGCCCTGAGGGATGCAAAGGCACTTAGCTGGGAGTCTGAAAACTTGTGGTCCAGACCCAGCTCTGCCCCTGCCTGGTCTTGTTCCCTTGGGCAAGTCCTTAAATCTCTGAGCTTCCATTTTCCTGTGAGGAAGGGAGCTGGGTGCTAGTGGGGGGCAGCATAACAGAGGTTGCAAGTGCTCTGCTTGACGGCTGTCCACTGTGTGGCCTGGGCATGGGAGAAGCCATCCACCTTGTGGCCTGGGCATGGGAGAAGCCATCCACCATGTGGCCTGGGCATGGGAGAAGCCGTCCACCGTGTGGCCTGGGCATGGGAGGAGCCGTCCACCGTGTGGCCTGGGCATGGGAGGAGCTCCTCTCTGCCTGCTTTCTCCACTCTGCTCATTTGTTCTACAAATATTTATTGGACATCTGCTCTATGCCAGACTCATGCTGGGGGTACAGCAGGGAGCAAAACCATTATCTCAGCAGCTGCGTAGAGCCTCTCTTCTAATGGGGAGAATCAGCTAACAGGTGATCAATCAGGTGATAATAAGTTCTATGGTGATAATAGGGACAAAGGGCAGGGGTAGAGAAGACCATGGTCAGGAGATGATAGTGCCTGCACTGCATATAAAGTGCTTCAAGCCACGCCTGGCACCTGGGGAGTGCTCAGTAAATGTTGTAATCTAAAATCTCTTCCCACTTTAAACCCTGTCTTAGAGTGAAAGGCAGGTGCCCTCCCTGGGGTAACTGGTTGTTCAGCCACGTGATATACAGTTTGGTGTGTTCACTGCAGCCAGTGAGAAGCCTCCATGTGCCGGCACTGGCATGGCTGCTGTTGCATAATGGGTCCATCCCAGCTGTGCAGGGGGACAGTCGTCCCTTGAGGGGAGGATCACGCATGCTCACGGTGCAGCGCCTGCGTTCACCGTGTAGCCAGCACAGTGGCAGCAGTTTGCAGCAAGTAATGACCAGTCTTCTAAGAAAGGGCAGCGTGCTCTAACTCAGAAATACCAGTCAGACACCGTGAAGCTACAGTCCTGCCACAGTTTGGGGGTACTGGAGACTTTCCCTCCTTGTGAGGGTTAGGGTGTCCCAGGTGCCTCAATCCCAAGGGCGCATGGAGTCTTTGCTGCAGCCCATCTCCCCAGGTGACAGACAGCTGCTGTCCTTACTGGCTGTGAGGCCTGCTGCGGTGCCCAGAAGGGACCCTCCCTGCCTGCAGTGTTCCTGGTTTGCTTGGCAGGAAGACAAGGCCGCATCTTCCCAGGCGGTGCTGCTGTTGGCTGTGCTCTTGCTCTCTGTTGTTTCCATCGTGCTGAGTGGGTGGCACAGATGCTGGTTCTCCTGGCATGCCCCTTCACAGTACTGTGCCCGCCCTCTCCAGTGCCCCCCAGGGCCTGAAACTCAGCCGACTGCTAGGCGAAAGACACAGTCCATCCCTCCCATGCTGCCTCTGCTCAACCTGGACAGACCTTGGCGCTGACCTTGACCGTTACAGGCCTCCCAGCATTGTGCTTCACCCAGTACAAACAGCCAGTGTCCCTGCACTCCTGACACCCCACCCCACCTGCACAAAGACAGTCAGTAGTCCTCCGCCCTGACCCAAAAGTCTAAACTCTTCTAAAGGATAAGATGTGGTGAGACAAGCATAGGCTTTGGGGCCAGGTGAATCTGTGTTGGGATCCCAGCCCCTGTACTCACTGGGCCTGTGACTATGACCCTGAACTTCTTTGAGCCTAGTCTTTAACTGTAAGGTGGAGGCAATGCTCCTACTTTGAAGGGGATTTTAGTAGTATTGACACATATGCAGCATCTAGCACAGCTCCTGCCACATGGTGCAAACACTTAAAAGACACCGGCCTTCCCCCTTTTCCCTCATAGTGTCTGACACATGGTAGGGCCTAGAGGAAAAGCTACTGAATATAGTAATACAAAGATGCAATGTAAGAAGCCACTTGCAATATAAGAAGCCACTCGGCTGGGCACGGTGGCTCATACCTGTAATCCCAGCACTTTGGGAGGCCGAGGCAGGCGCATCACCTCAGGTCAGGAGTTTGAGACCAGCCTGGACAACATGGTGAAACCCCATCTCTACTAAAAATACAAAAATTAGCCAGGCGTGGTGGCGAGCAGCTGTAATCCCAGCTACTCAGGAGGCTGAGGCAAGAGAATTGCTTGAACCCAAGAGGTGGAGGTTGCAGTGAGCCAAGATCATGCCACTGCACTCCAGCCTGGGCTACAGAGTGAGACTCTCTCAAAACAAAAAAAAAAGAAGCCACTCTGGGTTCTGCCAAACCCCTACACCCCGCTGTGTTTGCTTCTTCTTCAGCCTAGTTCCCTCTGGTAGTGGAATGGCTGCCACAGATTCAGGCCTGGTACCCATACCCCTCACCATCCAGAAGAGAGAGTTGGGTTGCTTGAATCAGCCACTGTGGCCTAGCCCTGTTGTTGTGGATATAGGGTCAGTTCTGCCCAAACAGCAGTGGGGAGCAGTGGCCAGAGGCTAGGAGGACCAGCTGCACTGAGACAGGCCTTCCTCCTTGGGCCATGGGTGTCTATGCATACGCTCATCCAACAACAAGCAGATGGTCTCCCACAACACAGCATGTCTCAACTAAGAAGCTCCCGGGAGCTCCCAGACTTGAGCTCACAGCCCACTGAACTGCTAACCCTGGCAGAATTTAAATTTTTCATGCTAGCTGCGAGTCTCTGAATCTGCTTGTGTTCTTGCCTTGTTTGTATGTCTGCTTCATGTTGGTTTCACACTGGTTTCTGCCTGTCCCAGTCGACTCCACAGGTAATCGTGTGTATGCTTTGCCTGATGCAGGTATCTTTGCCTACAGATGACTTCCTGGCACCTTCCTGGTGCTTATGTGTTGATCACAATGTGGCCCCGAGTCTGGCCCATGCCGCTATTCATTGGCATCCAATTTTAACAACTGTGACTTTGCCTTCAGTGAAGCCCGCCCTCCCGTTTGGGATTTCATTCTCACTGTCTTTGCAGGATGAGCTCAGGTTTTTACAAAAATGTGGTGAAGATTCAAAAGCATGTTACCTTCAACCAAGTGAAAGGCATTTTCGGCTTCACTGACAGCGACTGCATTGGTAAGGGGCCCACTGCTGCTGTGGACCACTCCCTGCACCCTTCAAAAAGGAGCAGAATTCTGGAGGAGACACACGCCTGGTTTAAATATCTCTGAGATGTTAGCATTTGCAACTGTCTCTTTAAGTAGGACACCCAGGCGTGGGTGGGTCGTCGTCATCCTGGAATCTGACTAGCTAGTGTAATGCATTGAGCAGCTTCTCTGGGTTGGGTGAAGCTGTACTTCAGGATGCAAGTCTGTCCCTCTCCTGTCACCCATCTTAAAGTTCAGAAGAAAGAAAAATCTAAGGATGACTTTGGAGTTCCAACAGCTCTGGTGGGACCCCAGTCAGTGTAGGGCGGCCTTGGTTGGAACCCAGGGGTGATGGAGAAGGACAGCTGGGTCTGCCACCCATGAGAGGGCCTTTGAGTCTTTGTCTCCCTGAGCCTCAGTGTCCCCACATGTAAGATGAGGGGCTTGACTCAAGGCCTTCTGGAGCCTTCCCACCGCTGCCGTGCTCTCCTTCCATGGCTCCACCCCAGCAGATATGCAAATGGTTTGCCTCCCACGTGCATGCCTTCATGGCCCTCTCCATAAATTTCCATGTGTCTTTCAGAGGCATTGGCCTTGTAGACTTTTAGACTTTTGGTCCTTGAGACTTGTGGCTGGGCCTCCTGATCCCCTCCTCTACTTGATGTTTGGTGCATGGCTTCAGGCCTAGCAGGCCTCTGAGGCCTTCAGTCAGCTGCCAGCCGAGACAGCTCCCTGGGATGTGCTGCCGGGGCTCTCTGTGAGGAGCGTTTGCCCTGCTTGGAACCAGAGCCACAGCGGCATGTGCTCCACAGCATCAGGGTCACACTGGGCCAGCCGCATGCCCAGGGCCCAGCAACATCTGAGCTCACCCAAGGGCCTGGGTACCGCCACTCGGTGGGGGTTGGCATGGCACCACCTGTCAGGGGCCATAGAGAGGTCAAAAGTTCTGCTTCTGCAGGTCTAAGCAAATACTAATGACAGTAATAACAGCAACAACATCCAAAACACTAAAAACTTTTAAATACCAAAATACATTCATCACAACTTCTGATAATTAAAGGTGGAACAGCCTGAATGCCCAGTGGTTAGAGAATGGTTAAATAATATGATACATTGACAGGACAGAATATACTTAGTAACAACATGGGTAGTCATTACAATGAAAAAGGCAAGGAAGGCCAGGCGCGGTGGCTCACGCCTGTAATCCCAGCACTTTGGGAGGCCCAGGTGGGCAGATCACAAGGTCAAGAGATTGAGACCATGCTGGCCAACATGGTGAACCCTCATCTCTGCTAATAATACAAAAATTAGCTGGGTGTGGTATGCACCTGTAGTCCTAGCTACTCGAGAGGCTGAGGCAGGAGAATCACTTGAACCCAGGAGGCGGAGGTAGCGGTGAGCTGAGATCGAGCCACCACACTCCAGCCTGGCGACAAAGCGAGACTCCTTCTGAAAAAAAAAAAAAAAGAAAGAAAAGAAAAAGCCAAGGAAAGACCAAATATAGTGTAATCACAACAAAAATGCATAGAGTAAAATATATAAAGAAAATGGATGAAATGAGACACATTGCAACTATACAGCTCGTTCTTTCTACTTTTCTGTATTTTTTAGGTTTTCTTTAATGATTATTTTGTAATGGGGAGAAAACCTGTTTTTGTTTATTCCTTTATTAACTAAGCAGAACAGGAACTCATCTCACGTGTAAAAATATTTTATCTCATTTTCAGGGAAGATCAGTTTTCCTGCCATCCAGGCTGCTCCCTCCTTCAGCAACTCATTCCCACAGATCTTCCAAGACAGGACAGATATCCAGTGCCTTATCCCATGTGCCATCGACCAGGTCAGCAGGCAGAACCAAGGCTCTCTAAGTCTGGGGCATTGACAGCAGGTTCCTCTTAACTCTTCAGCAGGGAGAGGTGTTGAAAGATATGACAGGCAGCCAGGCAGGGTAGCTCACGCCCGTAATACCAGCACTCTGGGAGGCCAAGGCAGGCGGATCACTTGAGGCCAGGAGTTCAAGACCAGCCTGGCCAACATGGCGAAACCCCGTCTCTACTAAAAATACAAAATTTAGCCGGACGTGTTGGCGGGCGCCTGTAATCTCAGCTGCTCGCCTCGCTTGAACCCCAGAGGCAGAGGTTGCTGCGAGAGCGCATCACTGCACTCCAACCTGGGCGACAGAGCAAGACTCTGCCTCAAAAAAAAGGAAAGAAAGTTGGGGGGTGGAAGGCAAGGGGAGGACAAATACCTAATGCACGCGGGGCTTAAAACCTAGATGACGGGTTGATGGGTGCAGCAACCCACCATGGCACATGTATACCTATGTAACAAACCTGCATGTTCTGTACATGTATCCCAGAAGTGGAAGTAAAATTAAAAAAAAAAAAAGGAAAAGATATGAAAGGGAGGAGGGAGTGAATTTCTTTGGTTGGAAGCATGAGAGCCTTCTGTGAAGATGCTCACAGGGACTGCTCACGGCTGAAAGCTGGCATGTTTTCCAGCCACTGTCATCAGGGTCCTCACTCTCCCCACAGGATCCTTACTTTAGAATGACAAGGGACGTCGCCCCCAGGATCGGCTATCCTAAACCAGCCCTGCTGCACTCCACCTTCTTCCCCGCCCTGCAGGGCGCCCAGACCAAAATGAGTGCCAGTGACCCCAACTCCTCCATCTTCCTCACCGACACAGCCAAACAGATCAAAACCAAGGTATGCATTGGCCTGGGCAGAGGGCAGCCAGTGGGAGCAGAAACATGCCCTGGGGGGCACACGCACACACACACCACTGCACAGTGCTTTGGGCCTCAGCCACCGTGGCAATGCTGAACTCCAGGATTGCCAGCTGTGCTCCCTGCAGAACTCAAGGCAGCCTGTCCTTCCCACATGAATCAGGTGAGTTTGTTTTGTGTCCTTTCATTTAGGTAAAATTTTGAATTTTTTTTTCTTTTTTTCCTTTCCTGCTTTTCTTACCAGCACTGTTCTGCAAGCAAAGTCATAGCAATTTCCTTAAAGTTATAATTATGTGGATGTTATTAAATAATGGAAAAGATTTGTGTATACTTCTCATCATCACCTGTGTTCCAGGGGTGCCTTATTTATGGACCCGGTGCCTTATTTATGTTTTCTCATGTTCCATTCTCACTGGGAGGTGGTGGTGCTATTCCCTTCAAAGATGAGATGATGAGGCTTAGAGAAGCCCAGCCGCTTGACCAAGTTTCCACCACCGGGAATCAGCAGCACTGCTGTCCTGGCCCTGAGCAGCCATTACCAAGCAGGGGTTAGGAGCTGGTTTTCTCCCAGAGAGTGTTCTCACTGAGAGACACAGAACTGAGAAATGTCCTTCCACAGGACAATCCTGCTGGCCCCAGGAGAGAGGCATGCAGCAGGCATTCAGCAAACATTTGACAAATCACTAGAGAAACTAAAAGGAGAAGTTAGTTTGAGCTTCCTTATTTTGCATGGCGCCAGTTTCTGTTGCCTGGTTCCTCAACTGCCAGTGTATATATAATTGCCTCACTGTTACACAAAGTAGTTGACATTTTCTTTGGAATCAAGTGTGTGTTTGCAGGCCAGGAGATTGCAGTGGGAATGCTGGGAACTGTATTTGAGGCATGTGACATGCCCTCTGAGTCACTGCCCCTGACCCTTCTGGAAAGTCCCAAGCAGTTTCTGGTTGACAATGGGGAAGCTTTTCATATCAAAACTTCCTAAGACATGCCCTCCACCAACTCTCCCCTCTCAGTTGGAAGCTGGTATAATTGGAGACTTTTCTTTCCCTTTCACTTCTGGCCAAAACTTCCGGAGCACAGGGTGCAGAGTAGGGAGCGAAGTGCCAATGGAAAAGTCAGCTGTTTTATTTTGCTTCTGAGAAGTTGTTTTGAAAAAGTTGTTTATGGCCAGGTGCGGTGGCTTACACCTATAATTCCAGCACTTTGGGAGGCCAAGGCAAGTGGATCACTTGAGGTCAGGAGTTCGAGACCAGCCTGGCCAACATGGTGAAACCCCTGTCTCTATTAAAAATACAAAAATTAGCCAGGTGTAGCGGCAGGCACCTGTAATCCCAGCTACTCAGGAGGCTGAGGCAGGAGAATTGCTTGACCCTGGGAGACTGAGGTTGCAGTGAGCCAAGATCGCACCACTGTACTCCAGCCTGGGCAACAGAGCGAGACTCCGGCTGAAAAAAAAAAAAAAAAGAAAAGAAAAACTTGTTTATGGATCTGGGACATTTATCACTAACTTAGGGACCAGCAGAGCCCTCAAGGTGAGCAGTTAGCCTGAGGTCAGGAAACACAGAGGCCTACAGATGGTCACTGAGCCTGCAGGCTTTTTGTGGGGCAGAACAGGGCCCGACCAGGCCCTCACTCTAAGTCCCCATGCCCGATTTCAGCTCCAAAGTCAGAATCTCCACACTAGAGAAGAGAGGGCACATCTGCTCCAGCCTCCTCCTAAAAATAACAGGTTCAGGCAGGGTAGTGGCACGTGCCTGTAATCCCAGCTACTCAGTAGGATGGCTTGAGCCCAGGGATTCAAGGCTGCAGTGAGCTACTATTGTGCCTGTGAATAGCCACTGTACCCCAGCTGGGGTGGCACAGTGAGGCCCCATCTCTAAAATTAAAAAAATAAAAATAGTAGCATGGTGCTGATGACTCAGGTGGCTTTGCTGAGTGAGTACCTGCCACCTGCACACAGTCAGCCTGTGTGATCTAACTGCATCCCAACTACCACCCTAGCCAGCCATGTCCATTCAGCATCATTTCCTGTCACAAGAGTTGCACTGGTCACCCGCTTCCATCATCTTAGTTGCTGGCAGCAGTGCTCTGTACCCACCCCCAAGTTAGCCCTCCATCTATTTTCCTATAAGTCAGGCGTGGTAGGCTGCTTCCTGCATCGAGGACCGGCCTGGTAGGCTACTTCCTGCATCATTGAGGACGGGTCACGCAAGGAGGCAGAACTGAGCCACTCAGTTCTCGAGCTCCACCCAGAAGCCTGGTGTCCCAGGAGCCAGCCTGGTCCTGCCAGTCCCTGTCACATATGGCAGGTTCCTGACACTCTGGGCCTGATTTCCTTCACCTGTAAGATGGAGAAAGCACTACAGAGGTCATTGGGTTGTTGGGGATAAAATGCATGTCACAACCCTAACAGCCTCCATGGATGGCACATCTGCTGTGTGCCTACCATGGGACAAGGAGCTTCACCTGGGGAGGGGGAGTGTGCAGGTGGTGGTGATGCCAGCACATCTTGAAAAACGTGCAGCAGACACCAGTTTCCTTGTTCTCCTCTCAGATAAAGGGCTGGGAACTGGCCTTTCAATACCCTCTTCAAACTGCCTCTGGAGCCCAGGACCTGTGTTCTCAGACTTTCTTCCTGACACTGGAGCTTCTTCCCCAAGGCCCAGCAGGGAGGGCTGTGGCTACCACATAGCAGTGACTCCATCAGGCACTTAGATGTTAGGAGACACCACTACTAGGTGGTTTTTTTCTTCCTCCTGTTTATTGGTATTTTCCATAGTTTTTGGTTTGGTTCTATAACTCTTTTTTTCTTTTTTTTATTTATTTATTTATTTTTTTTTTTTTTGAGACAGAGTCTCCCTCTGTCACCCAGGCTGGAGTGCAGTGGTGCGATCTCGGCTCACTGCAAGCTCCACCTCCCGGCTTCACGCCATTCGTCTGCCTCAGGCTCCCGAGTAGCTGTGACTACAGGCGCCCACCACCACGCCCGGCTAATTTTTTGTATTTTAGTAGAGATGGGGTTTCACCATGTTAGCCAGGATGGTCTTGATCTCCTGACCTCGTGATCCACCTGCCTCGGCCTCCCAAAGTGCTGGGATTACAGGTGTGAGCCACTGCACCCGGCCTCTTTTTTTTTTTTTTTTTTTTTTTTTTTAAAGGAAAGGGAAGGTAAACGTCCCATTCGTTAACTTTTTTCTTTCAGCCCCACAGGCCTGCCCACCAGCCAGCCACACAGCGCCAGCCCCTCACATGGGCCTTGCCTGAGCCTCTCGCGTGACTGCTGCTTTCCCCGCCCAGCCTCTCAGCAGTGCCCTACCAAAATGGAGACTGGCGCGTTTGCCCCAACACTCGTCTGCTCCTTTTGCACGATCCCAACTTAATCTAGTTAGGAATCTGCTCTGGAATTCTCTGTGTGTGTGTGTGTGTGTGTGTGTGTGTGTGATGGAGTTTCACTCTTGTTGCCCGGCTGGAGTGCAATGGCACGATACCGGCTCACTGCAACCTCCGCCTCCCGGGTTCAAGCAATTCTCCTGCCTCAACCTCCCAAATAGTTGGGATTACAGGCATGCACCACCACGCCCAGCTAATTTTGTGTTTTTAGTAGAGATGGGGTTTCTTCATGTTGGTCAGGCTGGTCTCAGACTCCCTACCTCAGGTGATCCGCCTGCCTCAGCCTCCCGAAGTGCTGGCATTACAGGTGTGAGCCACTGCACCCGGCTGTTCTGGAATTCTTTTAAGGAGACTTACTAAACATAACAACTTAGAACTTACTGATTCTGCCCACCTTTTTTCCTATTAAAAAAAAGTTAAGGCTGGGCACAGTGGCTCATGCCTGCAATCCCAGCACTTTGGGAGGCCAAGGCAGGCGAATCACCTGAGGTCAGGAGTTCAAAACCAGCCTGGCCAACATGGTGAAACCCTGTCTCTATTAAAAATACAAAATTAGCTGGGCATGGTGGCAAAAAAAAAGTTAAGGGGCCGAGCACAGTGACTCACACCTGTAATCCCAGCACTTTGGGAGGCCAAGACAGGCAGATCACTTGAGCCCAGGAGTTCAAGACCAGACTGGACTACATGACAAAACCTGGGCTCTACAAAAAATACCAAAAAATTAGCCAGGCTGATGGCACACACCTGTACTCCTAGCTACTCAGGAGGCTGAGGCAGGAAGGTAACCTGAGACCAGGAGGTCAAGGCTGCAGTGAGCCATGATCGCACCACTGCACTCCAGCCTGGGCAACAGACTAGAGATCCTATCTTAAAAAAAAAATTAGGGTGGCATTTTCTCAGATGCTCACTGAAAGAATGTTGAAGGAGTTTTGCCTCCTTCTGGCTTTTATGAGCCCTAATTACTCCGTGATTATCTTTAACAATTCCTAAAAGTCATTGCATTTCTGAGTTTTTCAGCTCTGACAATGTTGCCTGTTTGTTAAGTGGAGACCTGCCTGCAGGCCCCTCTACCTGCGCACTTCTCGTGGGTTTGCCTTCTCTTACTGCCTTACCCTGGGCCTTCTTGTTATGCTTTCTATGGGGGGCTGGCCGCTGCTTTCCTGTCCCTGTTAACACTGCAGTACCTATCCCTAAGAGAGGCTGCCCTTCCTGCCATCTCCCTTACTCTGAGGATGACTTACTCATCCTTTTTCTTTTATTTATTTATTTTTTTTTTTAGTTTTTATTATTTTAGAAACAAGGTCTTGCTCTGTCGCCCAGGCTGGCGTGCAGTGATGCAATCACAGTCCACTATAACCTCAAACTCCTAAGTTTGAGTGATTCTTCCACCTCTGCCTCCCGAGTAGCTAGGACCACAGGTGCACGTCACCACACCAGCTAATTCCTTATTTATTTATTTATTTTATTTATTTATTTATTTATTTTGCAGAGAGGAGGGCTCACTAAGTTACCCAGACTGGTCTTGACCTCCTGGCCTCAATCGATCCGCCCCCTCAGCCTCCCAAAATGCTGAGATTACTGGCACAAGCCACCCTGTCTGGCCTTACCCATCCTTTTTCTGAAGCTTGTCACCTGAGGAACTTGTCTCTCCTAGGTTTCAGTTCAATCAGTGCCTTGGCTTTCCCAACTCTATTCTCCTGTGTCTCCGAGGATGAGGGGGTTCAAAGCTCATCTGCCCCCACCTCTCCTGCAGTAAGCCCCACGGTGGCTCACACCCCAGCTTCACAGGAAGAACAGCAGTGGGTCCCCCACCGGCTGTGTGCCTTGGCCTTTCTCTGGTCCAGAATCTGACAGCACTCACACCTTTGACTTCCGCACTTGGGCTTCTAGCCAGTGTCCAGGCACAGGATGAGCAGGACTGACGAGCGTGTCTGTGTCCTCTTCTGGTGCAGGTCAATAAGCATGCGTTTTCTGGAGGGAGAGACACCGTTGAGGAGCACAGGCAGTTTGGGGGCAACTGTGATGTGGACGTGTCTTTCATGTACCTGACCTTCTTCCTCGAGGACGATGACAAGCTGGAGCAGATCAGGAAGGTGAGCAGGGAGCCCCAAGGGCGCACAGCCACCTCCAGCCGCCCACTCCTGCCCATGGGGCCTGGAAGGCTCCGACAGCCGGGCCTGAAGGGTTGGTCGGAGGTGCTCAACTGAAACAAGGTGAAAACTGAGTAGAGTCCCCCTCATGGTTTTTAGACCTGGGCTCAGAAGCCTCATGAACAAATCACGAAAGAGCAGATACAAATTACTATTCATTTAGGAGCCACACAAACCAGTCTTGCTTTATTTTTTTTTTTTTTTTATTTTTTTTTATTTTTGAGACGGAGTCTCACTCTTTCACCCAGGCTGGAGTGCAGTGGCGCGATCTCGGCTCACTGCAAGCTCCGCCTCCCGGGTTCACGCCATTCTCCTGCCTCAGCCTCCAGAGTAGCTGGGACTACAGGCGCCCGCCACTGCGCCCGGCTAATTTTTTTGTATTTTTAGTAGAGACGGGGTTTCACTGTGTTAACCAGGATGGTCTCAATCTCCTGACCTCGTGATCCACCCGCCTCGGCCTCCCAAAGTGCTGGGATTACAAGCGTGAGCCACCGCACCCGGCCAACAGTCTTGCTTTATTAGTCATCAGAGAAATATAAGTTAACGTGATCAAAGCTAAGACAGTTCAGTACAGAATTAGTAGGGGCTTTTGGGTTGCCATTGACTATTTTCAGTGATTATGAAGCAGACGCTTCAAGGCACACTCATGTGAGCAGAGTGTTTTTCAGCACAGCCTCAGGAAGCAGTTTGGTACTGGGTACAAAGAGCCCAAAAATGTTCAGAGCTTCTCCTCAGGTTTTCTCATTCTTAGATTTTTTTCCAAGGAAATAATCCTGAGTAAGAGAAAGCTTTCCACACAAAGATGTTAAAAATGATAATAGCAAAAAGTTCAACACAGACTCAGTACAACAGAGGAAGTGTTAAATTAGAATTGTTACAGGGTGGATTATTATGCGGGCATGAACTATTTTAAGTGTTCATATGCAGGGCATGGTGGCACACATCTGTAGCCCCTGCTACTTGGGAAGCTGAGACAGGAGGATCCCTTGAGGCCAGGAGTTCAAATCCAGCCTGGGCGACATAGCAAGACCCTCATTTCTTTTTTTTCTTCCTTTTTTTTTTGAGATGGAGTCTTGCTCTGTCACCCAGGCTGGAGTGCAGTGGCGCAATCTCAGCTTACTGCAAGCCCTGCCTCCTGGGTTCACGCCATTCTCCTGTCTCAGTCTCCCAAGTAGCCTGGGCGTCTGCCACCACGCCCAGCTAATTTTTTTGTATTTTTAGTACAGGCAGGGTTTCACCATGTTAGCCAGGATAGTCTCGATCTCCCGACCTTGTGATCTGCCCGCCTTGGCCTCCCAAAGTGCTGGGATTACAGGCATGAGCCACCGTGTCCAGCCAAGACCTTTATTTCTTTTAAAAAAAAAAAGTTTTAGTGACACAGGAAAATATGCCTATGATAGTGAAAAAAGGATACCAAATGAAAACTCAGGGAGGAGTTAACTATGTTTAAATGAAATGCACAGGGAAAGAAATGTAAAGAAAATTTACCAAATGTTAGCGGCAGACGCCATCTCTGGGCATTTTTTAGGTGGGCAATTTGTAGGTGATTTTTCTTTACTTTGCTGCTGCTTTGTGGTTTGGGTACTTTATTAAATTTGCTTAATGAGCATGCAGTACAATCAGAAAAAAAAAATTAGCAAGATTTGGCTGGGTGCAGTGGCTCACGCCTATAATCCTAGCACTTTGGGAGGCCGAGGCGGGTGGATCACGAGGTCAGGAGATCGAGACCAGCCTGGCCAATATGGTGAAATCCCATCTCTACTGAAAATACAAAAATTAGCCAGGTGTGGTGGTGGGCACCTGTAATCCCAGCTACTCAGGAGGCTGAGGCAGGAGAATCGCTTGAACATGGGAGGCAGAGGTTGCAGTGAGCCGAGATCATGAAACTGCACTCCAACCTGGCAACAAAGTGATACTCCGTCTCAAAAAAAAAAAAAAAAAAAAAATTAGCAAGATTTTACAGAAGCCATAAGGCTGCCAGGAATTGTTGTTTAGTGCCTGGGGGGATGGCCCCTAGTGTCGGTAGGGGTGGGGACTGCCCTCCCCATTGGCCCTTTCACTCTGAGAGACCAAGTCATGGCTACTGTCAGAGCCAGGTTTCTAGCTGTTTTAGGAAAAGTGTAGCTGAAGGTATAGGTTATTGTTGTGGTAACAACAGATCTCACTTCTGAGTGCCACCCACGTGCCAGGCTCTGCATGGGTGGTGTGGGCTGAGCTGGTGCCCGAGGCAGGAAGGAGCCGCTCAGGACATGTGGAGCCGTCTCTCACGTGGCTGTCTCCCTCCGGGCAGGATTACACCAGCGGAGCCATGCTCACCGGTGAGCTCAAGAAGGCACTCATAGAGGTTCTGCAGCCCTTGATCGCAGAGCACCAGGCCCGGCGCAAGGAGGTCACAGATGAGATAGTGAAAGAGTTCATGACTCCCCGGAAGCTGTCCTTCGACTTTCAGTAGCACTCTTTTACATAAGCTTATAAAAGAAGTGATGTATCAATAATCCCAACCCAGTCAAAGCACCGCCACCCGTGGGCTTCTGTCTGATGGTAATTACTGGGCCTGGTCTCTGTAAGCCTGTATATGTTATCAATACTGTTTCTTCCTGTGAGTTCCATTATTTCTATCTCTTATGGGCAAAGCATTGTGGGTAATTGGTGCTGGCTAACATTGCATGGTCAGATAGAGAAGTCCAGCTGTGAGTCTCTCCCCAAAGCAGCCCCAGAGTGGAGCCTTTGGCTGGAAGTCCATGGGCCACCCTGTTCTGGTCCGTGGAGGACTCCAAGGGTTCCAAGTATACTCTTAAGACACACTCTGGTTAAAAATATATATTCTATGTATGCATATATGGAATTGAAATGTCATTATTGTAACCTAGAAGTGCTTTGAAATATTGATGTAGGGAGGTTTATTGAGCACAAGATGTATGTCAGCCCATGCCCCCTCCCAAAAAGAAATTGATAAGTAAAAGCTTTGTTATACATTTGACTAAGAAATCACCCAGCTTTAAAGCTGCTTTTAACAATGAAGATTGAACAGAGTTGGGCAATTTTGATTAAATTAAGACTTGGGGGTGAAACTTTCCAGTTTACTGAACTCCAGACCATGCATGTATTCCACTCCAGAAATCATGCTCGCTTCCCTTGGCATACCAGCATTTTCCCGCCAAATGACCCTAGACCCTCTGTCCTGCAGAGTCAGGGTGGCCTTTCCCCTGACTGTGTCCGATGCCAAGGAGTCCTGGCCTCCGCAGGTGCTTCATTTTGACCCTTGGCTGCAGTGGAAGTCAGCACAGAGCAGTGCCCTGGCTGTGTCTCTGGACAGGTGGACTTAGCTAGGGAGAAAGTTGAGGCAGCAGCCCTCGAGGCCCTCCCAGGTGTCTAGGCAGGCCTCATTTCATCACGCACCATGTGCAGGCCTGGAAGAGCAAAGCCAAATCTCAGGGAAGCCCCTGGTTGATGTATCTGGGTCTCTGGAGCACTCTGCCCTCCTGTTACCCAGTAGAGTAAATAAACTTCCTTGACTCCTGCTCTTGTCATTGTGCTCTGAGAGGTCTGAGGAGGGAGCAGAGACCCCTCCCCTCACCCTTCTGTGGATGACCTTGAGTCTGCTGGAGTCAAAATTTGGGGATGAAAGTGCACAGTCCCGGGAACCCCATGGTGTTGTGCCACAGCTCCCAGGAATGGGCTTGTACTAGGAGAGCCCTTAGCAGCATCCCAGTGCGGGCTCCCTCTCACACCACATTTCTCATTTCCAGCAGCTGATGGAGAACACAAGCAGAGGTTGTCCTCGCTTTTCAGAGCGGGGGCTGGCCGTCGGATGCTTGGTGGTGCTGCGTAGTGACAGGGAGCACAGGCTGGGAGCCAGGCCGGGCCCCATTCACATGAGGCCCAGGGCAGACACCAAGCTGCAAGGGAGCCCTGGGCTCATTCTACCGGCCCATCATCATTTTGCAAGTGGGGAAACTGAGGCTTAGGAGAGGAGAACATGACTTGTCCAAGGCCATAGGGTGACTCTGATACAGCGAGTCTGTCCTGACTCTTGGTGCTCTCCATACACATACAGAGGGACCATTTTACAAATGAGGGAACTAAGGTTCCCACCCTGGAGGCTGGAGGCCTGGGCTTGAGTCCCACTCAGGTACCCGTGTGCACCATGACCTCACCTAGGCCTCCTCTCCCGGTCTCGACTCCTGCTGGGCTGGGCCCCACCCCTGCCCTCCCCTGCTCACCTGGCTGGCTATGGCCAGTGGGGGTGAGCTACCCGCAGAGGCCACGTAGCTCACTAGCCTGCTGCCTCGGGCAACTAATATGACTCCTTGTAGCTCTACTGCACCTGTGATGCAAGTGCAATGAGGGGTGACAAGTGAAGCCAGTGACAGCTGCTGCTGTCATTGTCCACCCAGCCATAGCATCTATTGGCAGGGCCCTCGTGAGACCCTGGCCCCAGGGAGGAGTGAGCCAACACCGACCAGCTTCTCCCCTCACCGGCTGTGTGACTCTGGCCAGGTCACTTAACCTCCCAGGACCTCCATCTCCTCCCCTGTAAAAAGCAGTGATGCCTCCTGTTTAGGGTCTTAGGAGGGGTACCCTGGGTCCAATACTCAGGTGACTTGCCCAAGGCCACTGATGGTCAGGACACAGGGGAGCCACATGTCTCCCAAGCCTCCCCCATTTTGCTAAAAACCAGTGGTTTCTGAGAGAAATGTTCCCTGAAAGACATGGGCGTGTCTGGATTAGGATGGACAGGTTGCAGTGGCCCCATGGGTGTTTGGGGATGAGGCATGAGGCTGGTGCCAGCACCCCATGGTGCCATAGGCTCTACCGGAAGAGCACTCCTGCTCTGGCTGGCAATGGCCACTTGTCAGACAGATGTGGGGCCGGCCCAGGTCAGCCTCTAAGCCCCATGGCCCCCAGCCTGGAGGAGAGACCAGCTGAGCCTGCCTGAAAGGAGACAGTGCCTGAGAAGCACACAAAACAGCACTGGGTGGGGAAGCAGGGACAGGAAGGAGGGTGGCTGAGCACACAGGTGGCTGTGGAACAGCTCGTTGCTCCAGGACAGCACTCGGCGAGCAACAGGCCTGCCTCTGGCCCCCAGTGCCCGCCTGCAGCACCAGCAGATGTGCCTTCCCCAGGGTCACACTGGCTGGGCCTTGAGACCCAGGACTCTCTGGTCATTACCATAGAGGTTGTAAAGACTGAAGACAGCTGGGCGCGGTGGCGCACACCTGTAATCCCAGCACTTTGGGAGGACGAGGCGAGAGGATTATGAGGTCAGGAGATCAAGACCATCCTGGCTAACATAGTGAAACCCCGTCTCTACTAAAAATACAAAAAGAAATTAGCTGGGCGTGGTGGTGGGCACCTGTAGTCCCAGCTACTTGGGAGGCTGAGACAGGAGAATGGCGTGAACCCAGGAGGCAGAGCTTGCAGTGAGCCGAGCAGAGATCCCGCCACTGCACTCCAGCCTAGGTGACAGAGCGAGACTCCGTCTCAAAAAAAAAAAAAAAAAAAAAACAGGACAGAGGCCCTTCCTGCAAACCCCCTCCCCAGTGACACGCAGAGCCAGCTGCTCAGTGACACGGGCTCAGGGAGAACCAAAGGCCCCCACCTCCCAGAGTGCAGCCACTGCCAGAGCCAGGCCAGGAGTGCTGCCAGGAACCCTCCTGCCAAGGCTGAACAGGTGGGGTCTTCTCAAAAAAATGGTCCCGGGGTCAGTGTTTGATGAACCATGGAAACCTGTTAGCGCCTGCCCTTTCCCAGCATTTGGCCACAGCATCCCAGCCTCTGCAACTCCTAAGCTGGACACACTTTCCAGAATCTACTGCAGGACTTATTCATTCATTCATTCACTCACTCATTCATCCCACACCCCCTACTGTGCAGCAACCCTGGAGCTAGATGGAGTCCTTGCACAGCTCGCAGGTTCTTGTGGCCAGGGAGAAGCAGACGAGTGACCACACACCCAACCAGTTCCCCAAGGGAGCAGAGCAAGAGATGCTTGGGAGCAGCCCAGTGGTCAGGCAGGGAGAGCTTCCTGGGGGAGGTGGTACCTGGGGTGTGGAGCCAGCCAGGCAGAGCAGTGGGAGGGTGTTCCTGGCAGAGGGCACAGGGCATAAGGTCAGGTGCCCACAGCACCACACGTATGGCGACTGGCGTAACAGGAGGGGTTCCACCCCTTACTCTGGGAGCAGAAGAGTTTTGTTCAGCAGAACACAGGATAGCGTTCAGTCCACAGACACGGTCAAGGTCGGTGTCCATGAGTGAATATAGTCAATGCAGGTGGCCTCCGGCCCTGCCAGAGGGCTGCCGTGGTGGAGACCTGGTGGCTTCACGCTGGACCTGCCAGCCCTAGCCCCTGATAGCCCCCATCACTGGAAGCCACGTGATGCCAGGAGGGGGATGCTGGAGCCTCAGAAGCACCGGCTGCAGTCCACCCACCCCTCCCTGATGCGTGACTGCAGTCAAGGCCCCCTCCCTCTTGGAGCTGTCTGCTTGCCTGGCATCAGACGGCTGTGGTGAGCTGTGCAAGGTGCCCGGCGCCCTCCCACGGGCAGCCCCCTCTGGAGGGGCGGCTCACAGTCAGGGCAGGTGGGAGGGCCCGGCTGGAACCAGCTTTCGCTCAGAAAGCGGGTGGGTTTGGGATGGGGTGGTGAGGACAGTAAGTACCCTGCTAACCAGCCCCCTGCAGCGGGACTCAGCGCCATAGTCTAGGCCCCACAGCCTAGAAGGCCGAGAGGGTGGAGTCCCCCAGAGTGCCAGGCGGGGTTTCAGTGTGGCCATCTGCACAGTGGGAGCACTGGCAGCTCGGGTTTCGAGGGCTCGTCCAGCAGGAAGGGAGCAGGACAGGGCCACAGCCCCACGCCTCCCAGGACGGGTGGGCAGGCCTCACAGGGTGCAAAGCTGCTGGGGGCAGGGAACAGTCCGCCCACGGCCATGGAGCCACAGCCCTGAACATCCTCAGAAACATTTTATTGACAGCAGTTCCCAACAGAGTCTTTGGGGTCTTTAAGTGACAGGTGCAGCGTCCACAGGCAGAGTGAGGGCTCCTGAGGAACCTCACCCCAAATTCCCTAACCGGGAGAGGATGGCCACCCCGGGCCCCTGCCAGGTGGGCATGGCAGTCCCGGCAGCAGCTCCTCGGAGCAGCCTGCTCTGGGGAAGAAGCCGGGCCGGGAGCCCTCAGTCGTGGTGCCAGCCCAGCTCATGCTCCCCGCCCCGAGGCCCCCAGCCTGTGGGAAGCCCCTGCCTATAAGGGACGGCTCGTGAAGACACAGGAACAGCGGTGGGGGCAAGGGTCTAGGAATGGGGCAGAGAGTGGCTGAGCACACACCTGACTCCCTGGAGGGGTGCTTCAAAGACATAGGAGGCGGGGGCCATGGGGAAGCTGGGATGAACAACTGACTCCATGCGACTCACGCTCTCATCAAAGAGGCCCACTCCTCCCTGACTCCTGCCACCCCAGGCCAACCCTGGCTGATGGCTGGCGGGCCCCTCGACCTGAGGTCAGTAGCTGGGCAGGGCGAGCTCAGGCCTCGGCCGACACACTGCAGGGACGCTCCTCGTTTTCCTGGGCAACGGCCCTGTGGGGTCCCAAACCCAGCCACACTACCCCTTGCCTCCTCCAGCCACTACAACCTCCAGCAGCTGCCGGTGGGTGGGCCGCTGGGCATGGGGACCAGCTATGTGAGCAGACCCCGGGTGAGCCTCAGCACCGCCTCATAGGCGACAAAGACCACCATGTTGACAGGGAAGGCGCGGCAGCAATTGAGCACCAGCCCCTTGAAAAGGACCCGGGGTCCCTCCTCTCGCACGCTGGTCACCACACAGTGCAGGAGACCCCGGTAGCGCCTCTGGCCCTGCCCGTCTGCCTGCAGTCTCGACTTGATCACGTCCATGGGGGTGGCCACAGCCCAGGCCAGGACTCCCGCACAGCCCCCAGCCACCAGCACGCCCAGGACATCTGCAGAGAGACCACAGTGCCTTGACTGGGAGCCTGATCAGGGCACCCAGGGCAGTGCGCCCTGGACTCACTCTTCCAGCCCGTCCTCATTTGCAAGTGGCTTGGGAGAGGGGAACGGGACTTGTCCACGGCCACACGCTGACTCTGTGACACAGCAAGCCTGTCCTGACTCTTGGTGTTGGGAGAACTGAGGAGCCCACCCTGGGAGGCAGGAGGCCGAGTTCAAGCCCCCACTCGGGTACTGGTGGGCAGCATGACCTCACCTTGGCCTCCTCATCCTGCTGGGCTCCCCGCCCTGCCAGGTTCCAGCCCCTGCTCACCTGGCTGGCTGTGGCCAGCGGGGCTGAGCCACTCGCAGAGGACGGCGTAGGAAAGGAAGTAGGTGGCAAAGGAGTGGCCGTCCCGTAAGAGCAGGGCCGAGCTGCCCTTGTAGAGGCCGCGCAGCCCCTCCTCGCGGGCTACCGTGGCCAGGCAGTGCAGCGGCCCGCGGTACTTGGGCTCTGGGCAGGCTGGGGGCGCAGGACACACGGGGGGCACGGCCGAGGGCCCCGAGGCCGAGAGCCGCCGCTGCTGCTTCTGTGCCTGTGTCTGCGTCTGCAGGCGGACTTTGGCCACCTCAGTGGGCGACGTCAGGAACACCTGGAGCAGAGAAGGAGGCAGGGGTCAGCCACCTGTGGCTCTGCCCACAGCCTGGACCTGGCCTCCCACCGGCCTCATGTTGCCCACGGTGACCTCAGGAGGTTGGGCCCCGAGACCCTGCAGGCTGGCCCAGGGCTGGGGGGCCACGGGGCCCAAAGCCAGCTCTACCCACCCAACGCCAAAGCCCATGCTTCCTCGGCGGCCACATCGCTCCCAGGCCAGCCTGCCAGGCTTCTCCTGGGACGTGTAAGAAAATGTCCGTGACCCAGGTTCAAGAACGTATTTAATAACATATCAGCAATAAAATAATATCATGGCCGGGCGCAGCGGCTCATGCCTGTAATCCCAGCACTTTGGGAGGTCAAGGCAGGCAGATCATGAGATCAGGAGTTTGAGAGCAGCGTGGCCAATATGAGTGAAACCCCATCTCTACTAAAAATACAAAAATTAGCCGGGCATGGTGGCGCACACCTGTAGTCCCAGCTACTCAGGAGGCTGAGGCAGGAGAATTGCTTGAACCCGGGATGCAGAGGTTGTAGTGAGCGGAGGTGGTGCCACTAAACTCTGGCCTGGGCAACCGAGCAAGACTCTGTCTCAAAAAAAAAAAAAAAATCACTAGATATACTGGCTGCCACTTTGTGGGTACTCATTCATGTCGGACTCCACATATGTGCCCTGGGGGCTTTACCTTCATGATTTCACTAAATTCTCGTCATGCCTCTTACAGATGGAGAGACAGAAGCTCCGAGAGTCTCCCTGGCTTGCCCAAGGTTGCTCAGCTCATGAGAGAGCTGAGAGCTAGGCCTGGTGGTCTGGACCCCTGGGCCAGGCCTTCAGCCACTGGGTTGCTCCAGCTGGTTCCTTGCTGTCACCAAGTGCAGAAGTCTGTCTCCCCTGCGGGAGCGAGGGCTCCCTGAGGGCAGGCGGGCACTGCAGGTGCGCCACGCACAGTTGAGGATGGAGAAATGCCCGCATCCAGCAATGGCCGACTGTGTTCAGGCATCTCTGTGCCTGGAGCCATGAGTGCCCGGGGCCTGCCTATTCACCTCCCCGTGGTGGCTTCTAGGTGACCTTCTGACCATGACAGGGAGAGTCGCTTTGGTCACAGCCCCCTTCCCGAGGGGGCCGTGCTGGGCAGGACAGCAGCGACCCCCTCATCTGTGTGCTGCTGAGGGGTTCCAGGCCCAGCCCAGGTGGGATGCGAGTTCCTCTCCCACAGCCCTGGCTCCATGCATGGCCTCCAGTGTCTGCCCTCATCAAGCCCCAGCTTCCCCACTTGCCAGTATGGATAACCTCTCAGACCCCGCAGTCTCTCTTGGGCCTTCCCCACCCTGGCTGCCCCTACTCACGCGGACGAGGCCGGAAGCGCATCCCGAGAGCGTGATGTCGGCCTTGGCGGGCTTGGCGTCAGGGCTGCCGTACCGGAGCCGGCAGATGTGCGCCAGGCAGTGGCGGTAGGTGCCAAAAGACACGGAAGATACCAGGGACACCGTGCACACGGGCAGCAAGAGGCCCCGGTAGAAGCCCCACACCTAGCAGACGGGATCCAGGTCAGGCCAGGGCCCCGCCAGGAGGAGGAGCCACCCGAGGGAGCCCACACTCAGCCCTGCTCCACACTCTGCTGTCTGACCTCGGGAAGTTCATTCACGGCCTCAGGGCCTCAGTTTCCTCTGCTATAAGATGGAAGTCACAAGGGGGAACCTGAAGAGTCAGAGGACCAGGCCTAACCCAGCCCAGCTGCTTGATGATGATGAACTTTTTTTTTTTTTTTTTTTTTTTTTGGAGATAGACTCTCGCTCTTTTGCCCAGGCTGGAGTGCAGTGGCATGATCTTAGCTCACTGCAACCTCCGCATCCCAGGTTCAAGCGATTCTCCTGCCTCAGCCTCCTGAGCAGCTGTGATTACAGGTGCCTGCCACCACCTCCAGCTAATTTTTGTATTTTTAGTAGAGACGGGGTTTCACCATGTTGGCAAGGCTGGTCTCGAACTCCTGACCACAGGTGATCCACCTGCATCGGCCTCCCAAAGTGCTGGGATTACAGGTGTGAGCCACCACACCTGGCCTGACAATGAACTATTAACAGCATGTTCTGCCACTGCTGCTTTCACAAGCTAGCCCCTGGCCTGTACCAAGCCCCAAGTCCACGTAGGAGAATGTCACCAAGTCCTGCTCTGGACAGGTCTCTGAGCTAGACCCTAAAGACTCCACCCAACACTGCCTTCAAGGGGTGCCTGGCCTGGAGGAGACAGAAATGCAGTGCATGGGTCTCTCCACCAACTGTGAAAGGCCTGAACGCTACCTCTAGACCCTCTGCTGGAGGTGGGAACCTCCTTCTGAGGCCCCTCTAGCTGCCAGATGTCCTGGCTCCAGTCCTCAGAGGAACCCATGAGATTGGCAGAACTATCCCCATGTGGAAGGTGAGAGAGCTGAGACCCAGCGGGGAGCCCGGCATCACCTGCTGGGCAGTGGAGGCAGGCCCAGCATCCCCTCCCTGTCTCCCTACCCACCCCCTGGCCCCAGACCTACGCGCTCTCGGTGATACGTATCCCGGACGCAGTGCCAGATGCCTGTGTACTTTGACTCCGTCTGGATCCTGACCTGCAGGAGAAGTGGGCTTCAGGCAGGAGCGGCTCCAGGCCTAGGGCAAGGCCAGCAGGCCCTGGGGAAGGGGCAGAGTCACCCTCTTGATTGTCCCAGCCATGCTGGACTGTGGGCACAGCAGGGACAGGGAGCCTTGTGTTAGATGGGAAACCTGGGGCTCAGGGGTGAGAAAGTGAGACTGACATAGTCCCAGGGGCTATGGGGAGCCATTGAAGGCATTTGAGCAGGAAAGGGGTGGGTCTGTTTAGCATTCTAGAAAGTCTTCTGGCCATGGACAGGTGCAGGGGCCTTAGGATGGTTGGGGGGCTGGCTATTGCCGCACCTTCACCGTGTCCAGGGGGTAGCCCACAGCAACACCGCAGACACCTGCAAGGAAAGAAGAGACCCACGGTGAGGAGAGTGGGGCTGGCGAGCAGTTCAACCCCACTGCAGGGAAGAAGAAGCAGAGTGCACGCTGACTGGGCTCCCCCAAGGGCAGACCCACATTTGGCCCTTCTGGTCTGTACCAGGTCGCATCAATCCTGAGGGCACTCCCGTTTTATAGATGAGGAAACTGAGCCTCCGAGTGACTTCTGCCCTTTGCAAGCAAGTTCCCCTTCCCTGAGTCCTGGCCTGGGACTACCTCATCCTCGCTGCCTTGGGCCAAAGACATGCCGACATGCCCCGGCCTTCCCACGGCGTCATGCTCTGAGAGAACGTCTGATCCGACCCTAGCTGGGCCCTGTCTCTGAGCCAGGCAGACCTTGCCCTCGAGCCATCAGTCCATGGAGGGTTTGCCTGTGAGCCAGGCGGTAACTGCGTTTTGGCCGCGTGGGTGGAAGGAGCGGGAGGCACAGCCTGGGCAAAGGCCAGGAGGAGGGAAGCCGAAGCCCACACTGGGGTTTGTGAAGAGCCAGGACTGCCTGGAACCACAAGTGTGTGTGGAAGAGAGAGGGCTGGGAGTCCACACCTTGCAGAGAGGCCTCGGGTGCCAGGCCTCAACATCCAAGCCCCAGCACTGCCACAGGGAAGCCAGAGAGGAAACAGGCTGGTCCCTGGGAGGACCATTCTCTCCCCTGAGGGGAGGTGGTAAAGGCCAATGGAAGACAATAGGCACATGGTGACTGTACCCTATTCACTGTCGCCCAGGACTCAGTAAATATGTGAGATGAAAGAATGAAGTGAATAAATGAAGTAAGGCGAAAGACCAAGTGGTTTGGAGAGAACGACCCTTCTTAACCCTTCCGTACACCTCACACACCTCACCAGATTCCTACTCATCCATCAAAGCCCTGCCACAACACTACCTCCTCTCTGAAGCCCTCTCTGGCCTCTGTACTCTGGGCTGCCTCTGTGCCTGGAACATGTTGAGCAGAGCCCTTGTCATATGGCCTTGCTGTTGTATGCCACCGCCGCCTCCAGAACTGGAGTTCTCCAAGGACACGGCCCAGGGTCGACACCCCATGACCCAGGGCCAGGCACAGAATGAGAACCCTTTACCTAGGCCTCCTCGTGGCTCCGGAGGAAAGATGCCAGACTCAGGGGCCCTTTCCAGCTCTGTGACGTCAGGCAAGTCCAGTAACTTCCCTGAGGAAGGGAGCGGCTGGCCCCAGGCTGGCACCTAGCTGAGAAAGCCTGCTAATGAAGGCCGGATGCAGTGGCTCACGCCTGTAATCCCAGCACTTTGGGATGCTGAGGTGGGCAGATCACTTGAGGTCAGGAGTTTGAGACCAGCCTGACCAACATGGTAAAACCCTGCCTCTACTAAAAACCCAAAAATTAGCCAGACATGGTGGTATATGTCTGTAGTCCCAGCTACTTGGGCGGCTGAGGCAGGAGAATCACTTGAACCCAGGAGGCAGAGGTTTCAGTGAGCCAAGATCACACCAGTGCATTTCAGCCTAGGTGACAGAACAAGACTCTATCTCAAGGAAAAAAAAAAAAAAAAAGAAAAAGCCTGTTAACCGGGCAGGTACCCTGCCTTCTCCCAGGCCCAGAGCTGGGCCGCTCTCCCAACCCCCATGCTATTCCCAGAAGTACAGACGCCACCCACTGATGTTTCACAAGACCAGCAAGGCCAGGGATGCCCACTCAAAACAGCCCCCACAGCCCATGGGATGGAGCTGAGCCCGTGTCCCAGGGCCTGGTTATCTCCCTGAATCAGTCTTTCACCAGGAGCCCTTCCGCAGGTGGGAGAACGGTTTCTCCAGCAGAGTCTGGCCTGAGAAGCAGGTTCTGGAGGCCTAGCCAGGTTCACACACCCAGCGGGGCAGGTGGAGCCAGCTCGCCAGGCCCCTTACCGTCCTCTGCCCACCCCTTCCAGTCCCTGCTGCAGGACCAGGCCCCATCTTCCCTACCCATCTCCCCGCCCTCTCCGTCCTCTCCTGGGGTCTTCTTTCCCTTCCGGTGACTCAATCACCCCTCCCCACACCAAGGACTCCCAGCCTCCCCGACTCTGCCTCCCGAGCGGCCCCCATGCCTGGACCCCAGCCCCATCCCCAGCCTGCCCTCAGCCTCCTGTCTGAGCCTCCCAGGCCAGTGTAGCCCCCCAGGCCCTGCAGCACCCCTCACCCAGCCTTAGCCTCCCAGGAACCTGCTCTCTGCTCCTGGCACCCATGACCCTCACCAGGTCCTGGCAGATCCTGGGGAGTGGGGGGCTCCTCAAAGCCCCCCCTGCTGCCCAGCACCTTCCTGGGCCTCAGCTCCTCCTGCTACCCCCAGGAGCAGCACTGTCTGCACAGCCCACCATCCTGTCTGTTACCTCCGATGGCTCCAGCGACAAAATCCATGAACAAGGTGTAGCGGGGAGGCCCTGGGTCTGCCTGCCTGAGAGGGCTCTGGTGCCACCAGGGTGGCCTCAACAGCTCCCAACTGGCCCCTCTCAGACCTTAAATACCTGCGGCAGGGGAGGGGACCGGAAGCAGAGCCTGCTGAGGCCACGTGGCACAGGGCTGGACTCCCTCCCCTGCCCCAGGGACCCTTGTCCCAGTGCCCTCGGGACCCAGGTGTCAGGAAAGCACAGGAGAGAGCCCAGGAGGTGGCAGACACCAGAGAGCAGGGTCACTGCCCCACCACATCCAAACACCTCCTGGGGAGGTCCAGAGATGGGGCTGTGACAGCTCCCACCCTCCAGGTCCAAGCTCAGGCCTTCACTGTATCCCCTGGGCTTTCCTGACTCCCCTGGATTTGCTCAGGACCCCTGCCCGGGAAACCTGCAAAGCTGCCTCACTTATTCACTCAACAAACACTTCCTTTGCTGACGCTGCACCCAGGCAAATGAGAGCCATTCCCTGTCCTCAAGGTGCTCCAGTTGGCAGGGAGGGAGGGGATGGCGAGGACAGGCCTGAACCCAGGAACGTCACCCACCATCTGCTCTCACCCTTCCCGCTGCCCCGGTTCCCTGCTGTCTGCTCCATGGGACCCGGGAACAGCACCCACCATCTGCCCTCGCCCTTCCTGCTGCCCTGGTTCCCTGCTGTCTGCTCCATGGGAATGCGTCTCCCCAGACCCAGAGGCCAAGGCCAGGGCTGCCTCCACCAAGTCCCCCTGCCCACATGAACCAGGGACAGAGGCTGCCGATTCAGCCTCTGAACCAACTGGCTGGGGCCCTCCTGAAGGGGAGACCTCTCCACTAAGACGCTATTTCTGTCTGTTGGGCACTGTAAAAACAGGGACCTCCTCGCCCGTGCACCCCACCTTATAGTTCACCAAGCTCTCCTCACTCTCAGGCTCTAGGATCTTCCTCACCACCCCAGGAGGGAGACAGCACAGCTTTAGTGCTCCCCATTTCACAGATGGGGCCATTGAAGCCCAGAAAGGGGGCTTGTCCAAGGCCACGAGGGCGGCAGGGCTGGATGTGATCCCCAGACGCTCTCATACAACCCACCCTCTGGGATATCCAGGGCCCACCTGGGAAGGCCCCAGAGGGCTCTCAAGGGGACTCAGTGCATGCCCCATGTGACCTGCACTGCAGCCCTGTGAGATCCCCACAGGAAACACCAAGGCTCAGGGAGGCTGTGCAAGTACCTCGGCCACACAGCTGCTGAGCAACAGAATCTAAGTGAGTGCCCCAGACTGGAATGCCAGCAGGATAGGGGAGGGGCAGGTGTTGACGCATGAGGCCCAGGCAGCCCGTCTGGGCTGCCCTTGGGACAGGTGGCAGGGCCGGGAGGCTGTTTGTCTACCTGTTTTCCTGTCCTGTAATGGCCGGACCTGCAGGCTGGCCTTGAGCAGGCTGAGAGCTGATGGAGGGACAGCCCCCCTGCCAGACAGGCTATTTATAGGCAAGTGGGAGACACAGGATGAGCAGTGCCAGCTGCCACGGCAGAGGGCAAAGGGCAGGAAGTGGCCCATCCAAGGCCAGTCCCAATGCTAGTCCTGGCCCTCAAGGGGATGAAGCTTAGCATGTGGTTAGAAGCTGGCTGCCTGACTTTAAAGCCCAGCTCTGCCACTCACAGCTGAGACCATGGGCCAGCCCCTTGACCACTCTGTATCTCCACTTCTGCATCCATGAAATGAAGAGAGTACCTGCCTCATATCTGTGACTGCTCAGGGCAAGGTCTGGGCGTGTCCCTGTGAGAGTGGCCAGCTAAATGCTAAGGCTGCATTAACAGAAGCATAGAGTCTGGAAGGAAGGAGGTGACTGGCCTGTTCTGGGCAGGGCAAATACAGCTGAGACTTGGGTTCGATTGCTGATGCTGCACTCAAGAAGCCAGTACCTTGGGTGCTGAGGGAGTTTGAAGCACTGTGTCTAACTGAAAGAACAGGGACCATTCAGATCCATGTTTCCTGTAGAGCATCCAATGCAGCAAGTGCCACCCACCCACAGCACCTGAGCCAGAAGCCCAGGAATTGCCCTGGACACCTCTCTCTCTCCACCCCACAACCAGAGTTCCCAGTCCTGTGTTTCAACCTCTTAAATTCACATTCGGATCCCTTCGCCACTGTCCATCTGCACGGCCCCAAGCCGTGTCATCACCCCATGGACAGCAGCCCACCCCGCCCATGCCCTCTATTCATGAAACCAAGGCTGCCTGTCGAGTTTTAGGCACTAGGACACATCAGTAAACACAACGATAAAAGCCCTTGCCCTGGGCTGGGCGCGGTGGCTCACGCCTGTAATCCCAGCACTTTGGGAGGCTGAGATGGGTGGATCACAAGGTCAGGAGTTCGAGACCAGCCTGGCCAACATGGTGAAACCCTGTCTCTACTAAAAATACAAAAATTAGCCAGGCGTGGTGGTGGACGCCTATAGTCCCAGCTACTTGGGAGGCTGAGGCAGGAGAATTGCTTGAACCCGGGAGGCGGAGGTTGCAGTGAGCTGAGATTGGGCCACTGCACTCCAGCCTGGGAGACAGAGCGAGTCTCTGTCTCAAAAAAAAAAAAAGCCCTTGCCCTGGTGGACCATAATTATGTTCAGGGAGGAGCACAGCCAGCCAACAGATGAATAGCCAAAATACAGAGTACCCACAATGGCAGCAAGTGCCAGGAGAGAAATAAGGTGTCGGGGAGAGGGAGACTTGCAGGGGGTGTTAGGGAGGCCCCAGAAGGTGACATTTGAGACAAGCATGTTCTCTCAGTCATCGCAGCCAAGTTTTACCTGCCCTTTGTCTCCTGAACAAACATGCCCTAACTTGACCCTCTTCTCTGAGGCTGAAATAGAAAACGGGCCACCCCGCCATTTAGGCTGCTTCGTGCAGGTCTAAACATTTCCCCACTTAGCTGTGGGCTTCAGGCAGGCAGGGTGGTGCTGGGTTTGTCTCCACACCCACGGCACCCAGAGCAGGTGGGCACCCTGGGGAGGCCAGGTAAATAAGTATGTGGGAAAATGAGTCAGTGAACAGATGGAAGGATGGACGGATGGATGGAGGGATGGAAGGACAGATGGAGGAGGGCTGGGCAGACGGATGGATGGATGGATGGATGGATGGATGGATGGATGGATGGATGAGTGGATGATGGATGGAGAGACGAGTGGATGGATGAAAGGGTAGAGCGATGAAGGCATGGACAGAAAGATAGATGGATGGAAGGATGGCAGGGGCCCCACAAGAAAGAGGTGAGACAGTGTTGCAGAATCTGAGACAGGCCATCAGCCAGTCCACATCCTCAGCACCCACCCTGTGCTGGGCCCTAAAGATCAAAGGGACCTCAAGAAGATGTCACCCACCTGCCTCCATCACCCCATCCATCCTTTCCACCGAGCACCTTCTCCTCCCTGAAGGTGTGCACCTGGAGGCCCTGCCCTCCTGGGTGTCCACAGCTGGAGATAGCCGATGGCATTAGATCACTTTATTTACTTTTTAATTTTTAATTCTCATTGTTTTAGATGGAGTCTCACTCTGTCGCTCAGGCTGGAGTACAGTGGTGCAATCTTGGCCCACTGCAACCTCCATCTCCTGGGTTCAGGCGATTCTCCTTGAACCAAGGAGGTGGAGGTTGCAGTGAGTTGCCTCCTGAGTAGCTAGGATTACAGGCGGGTGCCACCATGCCTGGCTAATTTTGTTGTATTTTTGGTAGAGATGGGGTTTCCCCATGTTGGCTAGGCTGCTCTCAAACTCCTGACCTCAAGTGATCCACCCATCTCAGCCTCCCAAAGCGCTGGAATTACAGGAATGAGCCACCGCACCCAGCGGCATTAGATGACTTTAAACAATCATTATTATTCTTGTTAGATGCAATAATGAATGGCACCAAAGTTCTGTGAGAAAATGCCTATATTTCTTAGAGATACAAACAGAAGTACACGGTGATGAAATGGCACGATGGCTGAAATTTACTTTAACATTGTCTGGCAAAAAAAGAAAGGAAGAAAAGGAGAAAGATGATGAGTATACGGCCTTTGTCATAGTCCGTGATAAAAAGGAGTAGCCGGGTGTCGTGGCGCATGCCTGTAGTCCCAGCTATTCAGGAGTCTGGGGTGGGAGGACGCCTTGAGCCCGGGAGTTCTGGGCTGTAGTGCGCTGTGCTGATCGTCCAATACACTACAGTCAGCATCCATACAGTGACCTCCCAGGAGTGGGAGACCATCAGGTTGCTTAAGGATGGGTGAACCGGCCCAGGCTGGAAACAGAGCAAGTCAAAACTCCTGTGCCGATCAGTAGTGGGATTGTGCCTGTGAATAGCCACCGCGCTCCAGCCTGGGCAACATCGCGAGTGAGACCCCATCTCAAAAAATTAAAAAAGTAGTAAAAGGGCCAGGGGTGGTGGGTCACGCCTATAATCCCAGCACTTTAGGAGGCTGAGGTGGGCAGATCACCTAAGGTCAGGAGTTTGAGACCAGGCTGGCCAACATGGTGAAACCCCATCTCTACTAAAAATACAAAAATTAGCTGGGCATGGTGGCGGGTGCCTGTAATCTCAGCTACTCAGGAGGCTGAGGCATGAGAATCGCTTGAAGCCAGGAGGCGGAGGTTGCAGTGAGCTGAGAGCATGCCACTGCACTCCAGCCTGGGTGAAGGAGTAAGACTCCTGTCTCACTTAAAAAAAAAAAAAAGGTAGTAAAAGAACAGTGAACAGGAATGAAGCTGCTCGTACCCTGCCCAGCCTCCTTCCAGGCCTCATCGCTCCTGCCTGTTCGACGGGAGGAGCCCTCAGCCTAGGGTCTGGTCCGGGGCTCTGCCTCTCCCAGCTGTGCTACCCTGGGCTGGTGGCATGACCTCTCGGGGTCTTGATTTTTCCAGCAGACGATGGACCTGGGGTCTTCTGCGGACGGCAGGAGGCAGAGCCTGGGAGAGTCCACTGGAGCCAGCCAGCTGCCCCTCCGACAGGCAGGGTGACTGCTAGGAGATCCAGGCTGCCCGCAGGCCTCCTCCATCGGCGCCCGAACCCACGCTGTGCGCGGCCCGGGCTGCCCTTGCGGGAAGGCTGCGTTATCCCCTAGGGGGCGGCAGACGTTGCCCAAGCAACCAACCCGGGCGCCGCAGAGGGCTTCGGGAGGGAGCCTGCAGGCCCTGCTGGCTGGGCCACACATTCTAAAATACCTTTTTATTTTTATAACGAAAGGAATAACTACAGGTTATGATTATTTTTAACCCACACAGAACTGATGGAGCCAGTATGGAAAGTGAAAGTCCCACCACCCAGCCTGAGGACCCGCCTGCAGCGATCTGGCCAGCACTAGCCTTTCCTTTCCTTTATTTTCTTCTTTCTTTTCTTTTGAGACAGAGTCTCGATCTGTTCTGCAGGCTGGAGTCAGTGGTGCTATCTCCGGCTCACTGCAACCTCCGCCTTCCGGTTTCAAGCGATTCTCCTGCCTCAGCCTCCTGAGTAGCTGGGATTACAGGCGCCCGCCAACACGCTCGGGTAATTTTTGTATTTTTAGTGGAGACGGGGTTTCACCATGTTGGCCAGGCTGGTTTCAAACTCCTGACCTCAGGTGATCCACCTGCATCAGCCTCCCAAAATCTCTGAGAAATATAGGCATTTTCTCATCCCAGGCCCAGGGCCCTAGCCATGATCACACCACTGCACTCCAGCCTGCCAACAGTGAGACCTTGATCCCCAAAATAAATAAATAAGTAAAATGAAACAAGCCAGCCCTGTGCCCAGGATATGAGAGCCTATATGCTCCAGGCTTGGCCTGTGTCTGCTTGGCTGTATTCAATGCCCAGCTGGCTACTGCAGACCACACGACCCCAGGCAGTGGGGGGGTGCAGTCTCACCCACTCTGGAAGGGAGTGGGTGTGCCTTTGGGGTGAGATTGGTGTGTGGAGCGGGATCAGCCCCTGCTCTGTCCTCCCAGACACTCCAGCCTCCCTCTGAAATCCTGAGAGCTAGGGCCCTGGGCCTGGGGTCTCTGAGCCTGTGAGGCCCCTGGGACAGACCTTCAAACTACAAAGCCTATCACAGGGCATTCGTGCTGCCTCCCCTCCCTGGAAACAAGGTGCAGAGGTAGGGCTGCCTCCCAACTCCGGCTCCCACTTCTGCAGGAAGAGGCACTAGATGCTACCTTTCCCACTGAGCTCATCACAGGTGTCAAACCCCACCCCCTGGGCCAACTGCTACTGCTCCTGTTACCGATAAGGACACCACAGCCTAGACAGAAGCAGCCAATGAGAGTTCGGGAAAAGGGTGGGAACAGTGGCTCACACCTGTAATCCCACCACTTTGGGAGGCCGAGGCAGGCGGATCACCTGAGATCAGGAGTTCAAGACCAGCCTGGCCAACATGGTGAAACCTCATCTCTACTAAGAATACAAAAATTAGCCGGGCGTGGTGGCACCCGCCTGTAATCCCAGCTACTTGGGAGGCTGAGGCAGGAGAATTGCTTGAGCCTGGGAGACCGAGGTTGCAGTGAGATGAGATGGTGCCACTATACTCCAGCCTGGCCAACAGAGCGAGACTCTGTCTGGAAAAAAAAAAAAAATGGCTGGGCACGGTGGCTCACGCCTGTAATCCCAGCACTTTGGGAGGCCGGGGTGGGTGGATCACGAGGTCAGGAGTTCAAGCCCAGCCTGGCCAACATAGTGAAACCCTGTCTCGACTAAAAACACAAAAAAATAGCTGAACATAGCCGGGCGCGGTGGCTCAAGCCTGTAATCCCAGCACTTTGGGAGGCTGAGGCGGGCGGATCACGAGGTCAGGAGATCGAGACCATCCTGGCTAACACGGTGAAACCCCGTCTCTACTAAAAACACAAAAAATTAGCCGGGCGTGTTGGCGGGCGCCTGTATTCCCAGCTACTCGGGAGGCTGAGGCAGGAGAATGGCGTGAACCCAGGAGGTGGAGGTTGCGGTGAGCCGAGATCGCGCCACTGCACTCCAGCCTGGGGGACAGAGAAAGACTCCGTCTCAAAAAAAAAAAAAAAAAAAAAAAAAAAAAAAAAAAAAAAAAAAAAAAAAAATAGCTGAACATGGTGGCGGGTACCTGTAATCCTAGCTACTCAGGAGGTTGAGGCAGGAGAATCTCTTGAACCCAGGAAGTGGAGGTTGCAGCAAGCCTAGTTCGTGCTGCTGCACACCAGCCCGGGCGACAGAGTGAGACTCTCTCTCAAAAAAAAAAAAAAAAAAAGAAAAAAGTCCAAGAAAAGACCTGGAATTTGAGGCCCAGCTCTGCCACAGATGACATCATAGCCAATGGACTCAACTCCTGTGCCTCGGTTTCCCTATCTGTGAACAGGGACAACAGCCAGCTGCAGCAGGGTTAACAGGTGTTAGTAATCAGAGGCAGAAGTGAAGTCAGAGGGCTGACCACGCAGGTCAGGCCAGGCCCTGCTGCTGGCATTCCTGAGCCCCCACCACACCCTGGCTCTGTCCCTTCAGAGTCCCCAGACCCCTAAGCCTTTTGGGGGGCTGCTTCTTGCAGCACCTCCCACTGCCCACATTTCTCCCTGCTTTCCAGCCCTTTGTACCTTGACCAGGAGGCGTCCTCAGACCTGGAGTCCACTGGCCTGCAAGGGCTGAGAAGGCCACTTGTCCTGGACCTCAGGGTTCTCACCTGGATCCAAGGCACAGGGAGGTTGGACTGAGGAAAGGGTGGCCCTCTCCAGAGCAGGGCCTGGGGCCTATCATATCAGCTCATGTGGGCAAAGGAAGGGATTGACTTCTGTCAGTTATTCCTTCATTCATTCACTCATGTGCACCTTCTCATGCCAGGCCCCACGCTGGGCAGGGGAGCCAGAGATGCCACCCTCGCCCACCTGTGGCCCTGGCCTGGCTGGAGAGTGTGTAATCTATTACTGCATAACAAACTGCCCCAAAATTTAACTGCTTTAAACATCAGACATTGGCAGGGTGCGATGGCTCACACCTGTAATCCCAGCACTTTTGGAGTCCGAGGCGGGTGGATCATGAGGTCAGGATATCGAGACCATCCTGGCCATCACGGTGAAACCCCGTCTGTACTAAAAATACAAAAAAATTAGCCAGGCGTGGTGGCGGGCGCCTGTAGTCCCAGCTACTCGGGAGGCTGAGGCAGGAGAATGGCATGAACCCGGGAGGTGGAGCTTGCAGTGAGCCGAGACTGCAACACTACACTCCAGCCTGGGTGACAGAGCGAGACTCCGTCTCAAAACAAACAAACAAACAAGCAAAAACAAAACAATAAAAATCAGACATTTATGATCTCATAACTCCTGAGGGTCCAGAAGCCAGGAATAAACTGGCCGGCTGGCTCTGGATGAGGGGCTTTCATGAGGCTGCAGTCATCTGGAGACCAGGTTGGGTTGGGAGGACCCCTGCCAAAGTGACCCACTCACACGGCTGTGGGCTGGAGGCTTCAGCTCCTCACCACACTGCCGACCTCCCCACAGCACTGCTTGGGCACCCTCACAACATGGCACCAACGTCCCCCAGCACGAGTGATCCAGGAGAGCAAGGAGGGGCTGCAGTGCCTTTTAGGACCCAGTTTCAGAGGCAATGCATTGTCTTTGCCACCATTTTCTATTCACTGGAAGCGAGTCACTAAGTCCAGCCCACACTTGCCAGGAGGGAAGTGAGGTTTCACATCTCGAAATGGGGGAGCACAAAGACTTGTGGACATATATTCAAGCCACCACAAAGAGCCAGGAATGGAAACAGATGAATATGGCAGGCCCCTGCAAGGACCCCAGAAGCCTGTCTCAGTCTTGGCTGTTGTGGAGGTTTCAGCGAAGAGAGATGAGCCCTCTGAAAAGCGGATGGAGACGTCCTCGCAGGCAGCAGTAGGAGTGCGTGCCTAATGGGCACACCAGCCTGGACGTGCTTGGCAGGGAGTGGCTGGGGTGAGGCTGGCAGGCCAGCAAGGACTGGGAAGGGCTTGGAGCTCCCAGGCTGGTGCAGCACAGCACATCCAGGGAAGGCAGTGAGCCTGGTGGGGCAGTGGCAGATGAAGAAGGGGAGACAGGACGGAATCCCAGGCAGGAGGTGCCTTGGAGGGGAAAAGAGAGGCGGCTTCGAAGGCAAGCCTCCTGCAGGCAGGCTTACCAGGAGCCCCTGCTAGCCAGGCCTGGCACACAAAGATGCTCAGTAAACGCACGGGCACAGTGGCTCACACCTGTAATCTTGGCACTTTGGGAGGCCAAGGCATGAGGATTGCTTTGAGGTCAAGGAGGTCGAGACCAGCCTGGGCAACTTAGCAAGACTCTGTCTCCAAAAAAAAAAAAAAAAAGAAAGAAAAGGAAAAGAAAAAGAAAAAATAGCTGGGCATGGCATGGTGGTACATGCTGTAGCCCCAGTTACTTGAAAGGCTAGGGTAGGAGGATCCTTGAGCCCAGGAAGTCAAAGTTGAAGTGAGCCGTGACTGTGGCCTTGGAACTCCAGCCTGGGTGACAGAGACCCTGTCTCTAAAACAAAAAAAAAAAGGAAAAGAAAAAAATCCACACATGGATAGGGTGAACGGGAAGCTGCCTGCCACTCTCCATTTGGATAGCAAGGCCTGTGAAGGAGTGATTTTGGAGGTGAACCCGGCTCCCAGTTGGCCTTCATGCTCCCAAGTGTGGCGCAGACACTGGAGGGCCAAGCAGCAGAGGAGCTCAATAATGGGGCTGCGGTGGGAACTCCAGAGGACAGAGCCCAAAGCAGGAGCAGGTAGCAGAGCCCTACGCAGCTGCCCCAGGAAGACGCAGCCCTGCCCGATGCCGGCACGTGCTGGGCAGGTAACTGGTCCCAACACACCTCGGGCTGAGTACACGTTGTCCTCTCTGCCAGCCTCCCTGCCCTCTCCCGCCCACTCCTGCCTTCAGGTGCCATCTCCAGCTCACCCTACCACTCCAACCCAGTTTGCCCTGACTGGAGGCCTGGGACTGCCTGCTCGCCCAGCCATACCCACTGTGACAATGGGAATCTGAGAGAGGGCACAGCCAGGCCCCTGCAGCGGCCCAGGGCTGTCCCCGAGGCTAAATTCTGTGAGCCCTGGGCAATGTAGGAAGGCCAAGGGCCGCAAGCCCACGCTGTCTCCACAGACGCCTGGCTGAGCTCCTCTTGCCGGCCCCTCTGTGTCCTGACCAGGTGGCCGCACCATCCCTCTGGCCTTCTGGCTCTGGAGCGTACCCCACCCCCACTCCTGCCCCCTTCAGCTCTATTTTTATCCGAGAAGCACTCACCATGTGTTATTTATGTCACTCCCCATCTTGAGTTTCTGGTCCTCTCATAATCTGGCCCAAGCCTCCTCAGGCTTCGTGGCCCCCTTGAAGGCCAAGTGGGTTCTGAACGGCACCCGGCCTGCCCAGAGCGCACAGCTCGCCCGGACAGTAGCCCTGGGAAACTAAACGTTTGCAACCAATGGCAATGCAAGAAACACACACACCTTGGTGGCAACTGTGGGGTTGAATGTGTTGTGCCAAGAGGTCCCAAGCCCTTCACCCTCTGAGGCCCAGAGGGCACCCCCTGGCAAAGAGGGGTCACTCCCACTGAGTGGCTGAGAGGCTGGAGATTTACCCAGACGGCAAACGTTTATTCACAGCAAGAAAGAGACCAGTTGGGCAGAGTCATGACTCGCCAGTGCCAGGCCTCAAACCAACAGCTCGGGCCCCAGCCCCTGGCCACAACGTCACCTGACCTGTTCCTGGGTCTTCAGCAGCTGTTTGGGACCTTTGCTAGCTGGGGCCAGGAGCCCCACTGTGCGGCTGCGATTTCCCCCAACCCATCCAGACCGTTGAAGATGCCCTTAGGAAGCCTTCAAGACTTCAGCTGATTAATTACATTCACACTTATCTTCCACTTCCTGCAAAGGTATGGACAGCTGTGGGCAGAAAGCCAGAGCATCTTGCCCTAGAACAGCACAGCAGGCACTCTCCCTGCTCCGTGCCAGCTTGGTATGAGGCCCCCCACGTGCATAGACCAGCCCCTAGAATTCTCCCCAGCCCAGTTCACAGATGACAAACCTGAGGCAGGAAGGCTCATGGGTCAGCGCAGCCAGGAGGAGTCCCAGCTGAGACTTAAAAGCAGAACTGGCCGGGCGTGGTGGCTCACGCTTGTAATCCCAGCACTTTGGGAGGCCGAGGCGGGTGGATCACGAGGTCAGGAGATCGAGACCACGGTGAAACCCCGTCTCTACTAAAAATACAAAAAAATTAGCCGGGCGTGGTGGCGGGCGCCTGTAGTCCCAGCTACTCGGAGAGGCTGAGGCAGGAGAATGGCCTGAACCCAGGAGGCGGAGCTTGCAGTGAGCCGCGATTGCGCCACTGCACTCTAGCCTGGGCGACAGAGCGAGACTCCGTCTCAAAAAAAAAAAAAAAAAAAAAGCAGAACTGTCTGAGTTGGTGTGGGGAAAAGAAAGAGAGATCAGATTGTTACTGTGTCTGTGTAGAAAGAAGTAGACATAGGAGACGCCATTTTGTTCTGTACTAAGAAAAATTCTTCTGCCTTGAGATGCTGTTAACCTGTAACCCTACCCCCAACCCTGTGCTCCCTGAAACGTGTGCTGTGTCAACTCAGGGTTAAATGGATTAAGGGCTGTGCAGGGTGTGCTTTGTTAAACAAATGCTTGAAGGCAGCATGCTCGTTAAGAGTCATCACCACTCCCTAATCTCAAGTACCCAGGGACACAAAACACTGCAGAAGGCCGCAGGCACCTCTGCCTAGGAAAGCCAGGTATTGTCCAAGGTTTCTCCCCATGTGATAGCCTGAGATATGGCCTCGTGGGAAGGGAAAGACCTGACCGTCCCCCAGCCCGACACCCATAAAGGGTCTGCGCCGAGGAGGATTAGTAAAAGAGGAAGGCCTCGTTGCAGCTGAGACAAGAGGAAGGCATCTGTCTCCTGCTCGTTCCTGGGCAATGGAATGTCTTGGTGTAAAACCCGATTGTATATTCCACCTACTGAGATAGGGGAAAACCGCCTTAGGGCTGGAGGTGGGACATGCAGGCAGCAATACTGCTCTGTAAGGCATTGAGACCTTTATGTGTGTACATATCTAAAGCACAGCACTTAATTCTTTTTTTTTTTTTTTTTTTTTTTGAGAAGGAGTCTCGCTTTTTCGCCCAGGCAGGAGTGCAGTGGCGCTATCTCGGCTCACTGCAAGCTCCGCCTCCCGGGTTCACGCCATTCTCCTGCCTCAGCCTCCCGAGTAGCTGGGACTACAGGCGCCTGCAACCACGCCCGGCTAATTTTTTTATGTGTTTTTAGTAGAGACGGGGTTTCACCGTGTTAGCCAGGATGGTCTCGATCTCCTGACCTCGTGATCCGCCCGCCTCGGCCTCCCAAAGTGCTGGGATTACAGGCGTGAGCCACCGCGCCCGGCCTTAATTCTTTACCTTGTTTATGATGCAGAGCTTTGTTCACATGTTTACCTGCTGACCTTCTCTCCACTATTATCCTATGACCCTGCCGCATTCCCCCTGTCCGAGAAACACCCAATAATGATCAATAAATACTAAGGGAACTCAGAGGCCGGCGGGATCCTCCGTATGCTGAACGCTGGTCCCCTGGGCCTCCTTTTTTCTTTCTCTATACTTTGTCTCTGTGTCTCTTTCTTTTCCAAGTCTCTCGTTCCACCTAACGAGAAACGCCCACAGGTGTGGAGGGGCAACCCACCCCTTCAAGTTGGATCTTCCTGAATCTATCCTTAGAGATGGTCTCAACCCGCAGTTTCACAGCCACCTCAGAACCACTAAAGAGCCTGGTTTAAACGTAGGTTTTGTCTCTACCTGCTCCCTGGGGCTGACTTCTTAGGTCTGGGCAGGCCCTGGAAATCTGCCTTCTTAGCTGTTTGCCAAGGTGGTGGCGACTCAGCCCCACAGGGACCCACTGGCCAACTCCAACCCCAGAGGTCTAGAGAGGAGAAACCTGTGGCCAAGGCCACGCAGCGGGACAGAGCAGAGTCTGGGTCCTCTCCCCAGGCTGGGCTCCAAGGCTATCTGCTCGCCCCTTGCTCGGGTTGGGAGGAGGCAAAGCTGGCGGGGCAGGGCGTGGTGACCTGCCCCCTGTGGTTCCAGCTATTCAAGAGGCTGAGGTGGGAGGAAGGCTTGAGGTGTGACTGCACCACTGTACTCTGGCTGCCCTGTCTCTCTCTCACACACACACACACACACACACACACACACACACACACACACGGCACCAATCCCATTCCCTCATAACCTAATCACCTCCCAAAGGCCCTGCTTCTAACACCATCACCTCGGGGGTTAAGACTTCAGCATATGAGGAACAAAATACACTGGGGCCTAGCTGAGGGTGGAGGGGAGGAGAGAGAGGATCAGTGGGCATTAGGCTTAATACCTAGGTGACAAAATAATCTGCACAACACACCCTCATGACATGGGTTTACCTATACAACAAACCTGCACATGTACCCCTCAACTTAAAAGTTAAAAAAAAGGACTTCAACATATGAATTTTGGGGGGACACACACATTCAGACCATGGCAGGTCAGCCAAGCCCCTTCTGAAGAGGTAAGCACTGAGCAGGAACCCAAATCCTGTTTATTTATTTTTTGAGACGGAGTCTCCCTCTGTTGCCAGGCTGGAGTGCAGTGGCGTGATCTCGGCTCACTGCAACCTCTGACTCCCAGGTTCAAGCGATTCTCCTGCCTCAGCCTCCCAGTTAGGTGGGATTACAGGCATGCACCACCACGCCCAGCTAATTTTTGTACTTTTTTTTTCTTTTGAGATGGAGTCTTAGTCTGTCACCCAGGCTGGAGTGCAGTGGCAAGATCTCGGCTCACTGCAACCTCCGCCATCCGAGTTCAAACGATTCTCCTGCCTCAGCCTCCTGAGTAGCTGGGATTACACAAGTGCCTGCCACCGCACCTGACTAATTTTTTTGTATTTTTAGTAGAGATGGGGTTTCACCATCTTGGCCAGGCTGGTCTTGAACTCCTGACCTCATGATCCACCCGCCTCAGCCTCCCAAAGCGCTGGGATTACAGGCATGAGCCACCGTGCCCGGCCGGAACCCAAGTTCTAGAGGTAACGACACCAGGCCAGGCAGAAGCTTCCAACATGGCAAAACCCCATCTCTACTAAAAATACAAAAAGTTGGCCAGGTATGGTGTCGGGTGCCTGTAATCCCAGGCTACTAGGCCCCTTCCCGAGGACCCCAGGGACTCAGAGGAGCTGCCAGTGCCAAGGCCCTGAGAGGGGCACAAGCTTAGAGGGTGGGCTCCAATAAGAGGGCCAGAGGGCATGAAAGATGGAGGTGAGGTTGTAGTCTGGTTACCCTGGGCCTCACACCATGGCACTGAGCTCGGGTATTCCATATGAGACAGGAGGCAACTGACAGCCTGCCCGCCCCACCAATCTCTGGCCAGGAGTTTGCAACCTGCTCAGGTGGCTCACATCCCAAGTCTACACCTGTGCTTGCTGCCAGAGCCCTTCTGTGCACCCTCCCCTGCACAGCCTAACTCCTAGGAAGGTCTACACAGCTGGTGCCTCATCCTCTCCCCCTCAACTTGCCCTCTGGCAGCCTGAGTTGCAGCCACCCTCCCCATTCCTGGCCCAAACAGCTCCTGCAGGGGGTCACTCAGCTCCAAGATTCCAGGGTGGGGACAGAGACTTGCGTTTCCTTTTTACCTTCTGGTGTTTCTGATTTCTCCACACTGAACCTGTCTTGTGTGAGAATAAAAGCTGTACACGAGGAAAACTCCAACACACCCTTTCCAGTGAGCTGGCTTGACCCTCAGTGCCCCGTGACAGTCCTTGACCGGCCTTGTGGTCCTCCTGTGCTGGCCTTGGGCCTGCCCTGCCCCTTGAAAGGCTGGGGTCCTCAGGGCTGCACAGAGCCCTGCCTCCTCTGGGATGGGAGGACAAGGGCTCTGTGGAACATGGGAGTTTGAGAAAGCACATTCTGTGCTGTAACCTTATCCTCAGGAAATGAAATAAAACAATAGACACTGAACCCAACTGCTGATGTAATACTACAGGCTCCAAGATGTGGGCATACGGATTCATTTACTTGGCACCAACTTTTTCACTCCTCCTTTCTGGTCTCTCCTCAGCCCTGACATGGAGGTCGGGGATTTGTGTCTGTCTTGTCCCCAGCACAGGGCACAGGGCAGTGCACCGACTGACTGCATGATTCCCAGCCAGCAGGAAAACAGGGTACTCAGGAAGATGTAGCTTTGCAAAGTTTAGTAACCCAGCAGCACACCTGTGTGACCCCATCCCTTTCCAGTGCCTGTCCTCACCCCCTCCCCGATGTCCGCCACTCAGTGTCAATTGTGCAGGCCCTGGGCACACCAAGATGAAGGGGACAGACCTGGGACCTGCCCTCAGGGTGCTTCCAGCTGAAGGCAGCCCCCCGGCACCCACATCCTGAGGCTCCCTTGGCGGGTCAGGTCAGGCAGATCTGTCCCAGAACCCAGTCCTCCACTGTCCCCCACATGTTGACCTTAGTCCCCAAATCCAACAGCCCCCCCCCCACACACACCAAGAACCCTGCCCTCCCCGCAAACCAGCTCTCCCTCCAAGCTCTCCCTGCAAAGTGCACAACTAAGGGCCCGCACTCCTCGTCTCCCAGGCCTGGAAGGATCCCACTGCTGCCCTCACACGGCCTGCCTCAGCTCTCTCACCAAAGGACCCTCCCTGCAAGGAGGTTTTTCTTTTTTTCTTTTTTTTTTTTGAGACGGAGTCTCGCTCTGTTGCCCAGGCTGGAGTGCAGTGGCGCAATCTCGGCTCACTGCAAGCTCCACCTCCCGGGTTCACGCCATTCTCCTGCCTCAGCCTCTCCGAGTAGCTGGGACTACAGGCGCCCGCCACCACGCCCGGCTAATTTTTTGTATTTTTAGTAGAGATGGGGTTTCACCGTGGTCTCGATCTCCTGACCTCGTGTTCCGCCTGCCTCGGCCTCCCAAAGTGCTGGGATTACAAGCGTGAGCCACTGCGCCCGGCCTGGTTTTTCTTTTTGAAATAGGGTCTTGCTCTGTCATCCAGGCTGGAGCACAATGGTTTGATCATAGCTCACTGCAGCCTTGACCTCCTGGGCTCAAGCGACCCTCCTGCCTCAGCCTCCTGAGTAGCTAGGACTACAGACTACAGGCCTGCAGGCATGCGCCACCACATCCTGCCGATTTTTTTTTTTTTTAAGAGATGGGGCCTCACTATGTTGCCCAGGTTGGCCTCAAACTGCTGGCTTCAAGCGATCCTCCTGCCTCAGCCTCCCAAAGTGCCGGGATTACAGGCATGAGCCACTGAACCCAGCCTCGGGAGGTTTCTAAGCTCAACTATGGAGTGCCTACTGTTTACCAGGCTACTAGGCCCCTTCCCAAGGATCCCAGGGACTGAGAGCTCAGTGCAACCTGCCCCGAGCACAACTTTCAAGGCATGTACATTCTCTCAGTAACAAAGCAAAACAGGTCATGCTTTTCTCCTTATCGGTTTCCATCAGTTTCTCACTGGTGCCACATGCTGTTAAGGTACTGGATTTTCCTCCCAAACCTCCTGAACCAGGAATGGATGTGAAGGGATTTGTGCTTTACCTCATGAGCCCTCCAACATCCCAACGACACCCTGTTCCTAAGGTCAGTGACTAGATGTAGGTTGTCCAGTGTCACCACGTCTGCAGGAGGCCTCCAGCCACCTGAGTAGCCCCACAGCCAGCTCCTGCCCTTTTGGGTCTGGGCTTCTCTTGGGGCCCCCATACCACTGCTTTTCTGGCCCATGGGCCACTCTCCCCCATCCGCACACCTGCCTCCCTGAGGCACCCAGGTGGGTCAGAGAGGCTGGCGATATTCAAACCCAGGCCTCCAGACCCCTCGTTCAGGGCCCACCAGCCATCACGAGCCCTGGACTAGGAGTCAGCAGACCTAGGGTTTGGGTCTCTGCTTAACATTCTACTTAGACTCTAAAGGGAAACATGAGCACTGGGAACCCCTGCCCCTAGCACCAGGCTGCACTACTGACAACACCTACCTGTGTGTCCTAGCACCAAATACACAGAACCTTTCGACCTGCCCCTCCAGGAGGTAGGTACCCACTGGAATATGGGTAAAAGAACCATGTGACCCTAAACCTGGAAACGTGGCACACAGTGTGGCCTTGCCTGCAGGCCCTAAAGAAGGAAGCTGGGCCCGGCCTAAGGCTGTGATCTGACTCCTACAGCGAAGAGAAAGCGCCTGGCCCGTCCCTGCTCCCAGGCTCCAGCCTGGCGCTGGGGAAGGGCTGGTGGGAAGTCACCGACTGGGACCCTCCACAGGGACCAGGGCGATCCCTTGCCACTGCGAATGTCAGGGACTCCTGGGGGGCCGAGTCAGACTCGGCTCTCATTCATCCCCGCAGCCCATGGATACCCTGGTGACCCAGAGCCAAGGGCCCTCCGACTTCAGCGCCTGAGCGCGGCCCCTACCGACCCCTCTGGTCTCGCCCCGTCCGGCCGCCGCTGACAGAGGCGCTGCGATCTGGCCCGACTCCATTCCGCAGCCCAGTCCAGGAACCTCCCTCCCTCCACAACCTTCCGTGGCTCCCGCAACCCGCAGTCCTCGGGAAGGAGCTGTCGCCCGAAGGCCTGGTGCGCTCTTTGCCCCATGGCCCCTTTCCCTTTTAAGGTTCCTTGCTCTCCGCCCAAATCCCAGCCTCAGGCCCCGCCGGAAGTGCCCGTGCGCGTCCGACCCCCAGAACCCGGCGGGTTCGGCCAGGACGCCGGAAGCCCCGGAGGCCACCGCCGCCGCGGGCGCGCAGGCGGGACGGGCGGAGGCTGCCCAGGGGCGATTCCCGCTCGCGGAGTTTCACAACTAGCGGCGTCCCAGCCTGCGGGCCTCGGAACGTCCCGGCGCTCCACGGCCGTTATCGCGGCAGGGTCCGCACGGCACAGGCGAAGGCGCTGAGGTTCTGCGGCGGCGCTGGGCTCCGAACCCCGAACCCAGGGTCCGGTTCCCGGCCCGGTCCAGACCAGAGCCACCCCGCGTACTCCCGGGGTCCTCTGCCCAAACCCGCCGCCCCGCGCGTCCCCTCCCGCCGGACCTGCGCACCCAGCGCGCTCTTTGTCTGAGGCGCCCCCGCGCCCCGCCTGCGCGCCCACCACGTCCCCCGCGCCCCGCCCTCCCGCGCACGCCCGGCCAATGAGGCGCGGCGGCGAAACGCAGTGCCCGGGGTGTTGTCCGCGCCGCGCCCGCCCATTGGCCTCGCTCGGCGCCCCCGCCCGGGCCCTGCCGGCAGGCACGAGGGGCGGGGCGCGCGGCCCGAGGTGAGGGACCGCGGGCAGGAGGGGATCCAGAGAGTCCGCCGCCGCTGAGGGACCAGCGCGGGCCTCGCCGCTGCCGCCGTCCCCACGATCCCTGACGGCGCCTGCCCGGGCTCCGCGCCAGGAGGGGCGGCCAGACCCAGCCCCGGCACCGCGAGCTCGGGGACTCCGACGGCGCCCAGCCCGGCGAGGGGCCTCAGGGGGAGGACGAGGAGGAAAGACGGCCTCGCCTGGGACCCGGCCATGGCGCTGGACTTCTTGGCTGGATGCGCGGGGGGTAAGGAGGCGGCGGGCCGGGCTGGGGCGAGGCGTCCGGGGAGGGAGGTCGGCCCACCAGCACGCCCTGGCCTCGCGGCTTACCGGTAGCGGGGGTCGCCGCGCCTGCGAATGGGACCGCAGTTCTCTTGCCTCAGGCGGCTCTCGTGGGCGTAAATTGACTTCTGGCCCGGGCTGTCCGCGAGGGCAGGTGTCTTTATTCTCTCTGGGCACGCTCGGACGGGAGGTCTGGGGCGCCGGGGCAGCACCGTGGCTAGGCGGAGGCCAGGACTGCCGGGAGGATGCCCCACTGCCCCCCGCGCTGAGGTCTCGGGCTCATCTCCCTCCCCTCCCCCATCCCCATCCGTTGCGCACTGGGAGCAGGGTCCCCTCCCCCGGCCGTATGTTTCGGGGCTGACTCCACCCGGTCCCGCGCAGCCGTCCAGCGGGGTTGGGGCTACGGGGCCGACCCCCTACTCGGCTGGCCTTGGAGGGCACTGAACCGCTCTGGCTCCGAGTCACGCCTTGGAACGCCGCCCCTTCCTACGCGGTTTTGTGAGCTGTTGGGGGCAGAAGGGGGGTGGTGAGTGGGTCGGGCGAGCCGGTGTGGGGCACCTTCTCCGAGGCGCGGTCGCGGCTCTGGGGTTCCTCCCATGCGGTTGTCTCCGGGAGGGCCCTGGCGGGCGTGCAGTCCAGGCTCTCCCGTGCCCCGACCGTGGGCATCGGGCACGGCCTTCCCTGTTGGGCCTCTGGCTTCTCTGCTTTTACCTTGAGGGTTAATTTATTCACCAGGATTCATCGGGAGGCTAGGTTAGATATCGGGGGCGGGGGAGGGTGGTTGGCGGCGGGAGTTGCAGAGAGGGCCGGCCGGTTATCCCTGTTTGGTCCCACTTTTCTCCCAGCACCTGCCCTTGTTCTCCGCTCATCATCTACTTGGGTTTGGCTCGAGTAAACCCTCAGCTCCCGGCTAGCGCTGAGAGCCCTGGCGGAAGAGTGGCTAGCGGTGGCCTTAAGTATTTAAACCTGTGGCGTCGGAGCCTGCTTCTTGGGCGAGGGACTCATTGAAAAGGGAGTGTGTTGGGGAGGTGATGTGCGCTGAAGGAGTTAGAACTTCCCGGTCGGTTACCTAGTCGGAAGCTGCGGGGCGCAAAGCCCAGAGTTTGCTGCTAATCGCTGGGGAGTTTGTCCCTAGCGCTGGGTGCCCTGGAGACAGAGGGGGCGTGTCCTCTGCGGATTTCATTCTCACCTTCCCCTCCCGCTTGTGATCTCGCTCTGTGCTCCACCCTTGCTCCCCACCGACTACCAGCTCCAGCAGGTGGGGGTGAGGGGCTGTCCCCAGGCCAACACCTCCTTCCAGCCTTTGGGGAGTGGGGATTCTTTCCCCGATGGTCAGAGTTCCTTCTGCAGTGGCTCTACCGTCGGTGCTGCTCTCCTGGAAACACCGGGGTTTGGGGCAGGAACACTTCCCCTGAAGGCAGGCCTGCTTGGCGCCTCCCGGCACATCTGTGGTCTCCTCTGCACTTCGCTCGCGCAGGCCTCCTTGCCTGGAATGTCCTTCGCTGTCCATCCTCATAGGCCCACCTGGGAGAGATTATATCCATGCCCCCTGCCCCAGGTTTGTGGGTCAAGGACTGGCACTGTCTGGTGCTGTAGCACTGGGGCACAGGCCACCCCCCCTGCCCCCAGGCCCTGCTTTTCGTGCAACCCCCAGGCACATAATGGCCACCCAGCTAAGGCTCTGCAAGCGTAAGCCTGCGCCTCCCAGGTGGACAAGGACAGAAGTCACCTGGGGGCTCACTCCTGGTCTCATCGGAGAAACCTTGGCCCAGAGAGGTGGGGGTACTAGAGCAAAGTCACACCACGTGCTCCTCTGATGGCCAGAGGATGCAGTCTGGCCTCTGATGCAGTCCTCTCTCCCCCTTCCTCCAGGGTGCTGGGGTGGGCCCTCAGGACAGTGAACTGACTGTGTCCCAGGCTCCAGGTCCCTGGCACAGCTGGGGTCACACTGACAGCCTGCCCAGAGGCACCCCACCTTGGGACCTGTACCCCAGCAGCCCCTGCCTGGCTCTTTCTTGGGGTGCCCCCAACCTACAGGCTCAGGGCAGATAATGCCAGTGCTTCTCCTTGGTGGCTGGGGAGGGGGACTGTCCACCCCCTACTATTCCCCTAGTGTGGGTCACGTGTTTTAACTTCTCAGGGAGGCGGGGCCAGCATCTTGACTGACAGCATCCTTGGGGCCTTGCATGGTGGAAGGTTTGGAATGCTTCCCCCTCTCCCCTACTGGGGGATCAACCCAAATCTTGAGGCCACATAGACACTGGGCTCTGGATGGACAGAAACAGGCACAGAGAGAAAAGCTCAGCCAGGGGGTGGGAGAATCCGGGAGGAGAGGTAAACCCCGAGAGGGAGGGGTGCCTCTTTCTACCACCTCTGCTACCAGCCATCCCCAGGACAGTGGTTCCTCCCCACCCCGCCCAGCCCTGAGGACTGTTGGGTGGGGATTGCCCGCAGAGCCTAGCTTAGGGAGGACAGTAGACGGTGGCTTTGGAGTTGGGAGACAGGGTTCTGCTTCTGCTGGTGTGACTGGAGGCCTCCTCGTGCGCTCAGGAAGGTGGTGAGGAGGCTCCTCCAATGGAGGCCAGCCCCACAGCCCACGCTGTTCCTGAGGATGGGTTCTTTGGGGTGAAGGAGACCAAGCCCCTCACCGACGGGTGCTGAAACAAGTCAGAAGAGAAAGTGGGAACCAGTGCCTCTCCCGGGAGACTTGAGTGGGGCCTCCCACCAGAGGAAAGTGGCGTAAGGGTCTTTCTGCCCTCTCCCTCCCTTGCCCTGTTGCTGTTGCTGTCACCTGGGCAGGTCTGGGGCCAGAGGCGTGACCATGCACCCACAGGAAGGGGATCACACAGCTGGACCTAGCTTCAGGCGACATGGAGGGGCCTCGAGGGGCCGCCCGCTGGAGGGAGAAGTAAAGTCCAGTGGCACATCCTGGGCAAGTGTTCAGTTTCCAAAACCCAGGGAAATCCAGAAACTTCCCAAGAAAAGAGGTTCTAGAACTAGGATTTTCAGATTTAGAAAATTAAAAAGCTGAAGTGGAAAAGAGGATGGATTTCCTGTTTCCAGGATACAAAGGCCTCCCAGAAAACTAGAAACCCAAATGGAAGTCACGAAAGAAAAGGTAGGCTTGGTGGTTGCTTCTTCATCCACCTGTGAATGTTAGAGGCTCTGGAAGAAGAAGGAACACGTCTGGAGATGATTAATATGATGAATAAATAATAGTGGAAATTTTCCCTGATCAGAAGAGGGCATGAGTCTGCACAGTGAAAGTGTTGGTAGAGCTCCAGGCAGGGTTACTTTAAAGAAAAAGACACACCCTTGGCATCTCCTGGTGACATTCTTGAAATCCACAGATAAAATCTCAGCAACCTCCCCCAGAATAAATAAATCATTGACAAAGGAGAAAAAAAAAAAAAAACATTGGCAGCAGATTTCTCATCTGCAGCACTGAAAGCCAGAGGACCAAGGCTGGCCTGGGCCCAGGATTCTCCACCAGAGTGTTCATACTGTTCCTCAGCCATATTAAGAAATAGATTTTGAGCCAGGCTTGGTGACTTACACCTGTAATCCCAACAATTTGGGAGGCTGAGATGGGTGGATCACGAGGTCAAGAGATTGAGACCCTCCTGGCCAACATGGTGAAACCCCATCTCTAAAAATACAAAAATTAACTGGGTGTGGTGGTGCGCACCTGTAGTCCCAGCTACACAGGAGGCTGAGGCAGGAGAATCACCTAAACCCGGGAGACAGAGGTTGCAGTGAGCCGAGATCACGCCATTGCACTCCAGCGTCGGTGACAGAGCAAGACTATCTCAAAAAAAAAAAAAAAAAGAAATAGATTTTGGGCCGAGCTTCGTGGCTCAAGCCTGTAATCCCAGCACTTTGGGAGGCCGAGGCAGGTGGCTCACTTGAGGTCAGGAGTTCAAGACCAGCCTGGCCAACATGGCGAAACCCCGCCTCTACTAAAAATACAAAAATTAGCCAGGCGTGGTGGCAGGAGCCTGTAGTTCCAGCTGTTTGGGAGGCTGAAACACAAAAATCACTTGAACCTGGGAGGTGGAGGTTTCAGTGAACCGAGATCGCACCATTGCATTCCAGCCTGGGCGACAGAGTGAGACTCTGTCTCAAAAAAAAAGAAAGAAAAAAAAAGAAAGGGTCTAATGAAATGGCAGTTGATGAGTAGAGACCCCAAAATGGAAAGAGAGGGAATCATTGTGCATTGAGTCTCACGGTCTCTAGGAAAATATCAGTGGAAGGTGGCAGGGATGGGAGCCTTCTTCAGGTAGCTCTTACTGGGGTGGGCGGGGCAGAAGGAGGCAGAGAGAGTTGTGGGGGAGGCGGTGCTTACCCTGTTTCTATATAATGATTAGACTATTAGAAGCAGGAAGTGATGGGCGCGGTGGCTCACACCTGTAATCCCAGCACTTTGGGCCGCCGAGGCGGGTGGATCACGAGGTCAGGAGATCGAGACCATCTTGGCTAACACGGTGAAACCCTGTCTCTACTAAATATACAAAAAATTAGCCGGGTATGGTGGCGGGTGCCTGTATTCCCATCTACTTGGGAGGCTGAGGCAGGAGAATGGCGTGAACCTGGGAGGCAGAGCTTGCAGTGAGCCAAGATAGCACCACTGCACTCCAGCCTGGGCAACAGAGCGAGACTCCACATCTCAAAAAATAAATAAATAAAAAGAAGCAGGAAGTAACCCTTTGCTGAAATTACAAATGAACAATTAGAAAGGGAATAAATAGCTGGGCGTGGTGGCTCACACCTGTAATCCCAGCACTTTGGGAGGCTGAAGCAAGTAGATCAATGAGGTCATGAGTTTTAGACCAGCCTGGCCAACATGGCGAAACAGCTTCTCTTCTAAAAATACAAAAATTAGCTGGGTGTGGTGGGGAGGGCCTGTAGTCCTGCTGAGGCCAGAGAATCACTTGAACCCGGGAGGCAGAGGTTGCAGTGAGCTGAGATCGCACCACTGCACTCCAGCCTGAGTGACAGAGCAAGACTCTCAAAAAAAGAAAGGGAATAAATAGTAATTTTCCCAAACCATCAAAAATATGCAAAAGGGAGTAAAATAAACCATTTACATAAAATAAAGTGGCATAAAAATGGCAGATCCCTCAGTTGTTCCAGCAAAATCAGACTGCTTTAGACTGGGTTAGAAAACAAAATCCAGTTATAGTTGCTTACAACAAACATCTAAAAACAAGTTAGTAAGAAAAGGTTCAAAACTACACATTGGGCATGGTGGCTCACGTCTGTAATCCCAGCACTTTGGGAGGCTTGGGTTTTTTTGAACCCAGGAGTTTGCATTTTCTTGAACCCAGCCTGGGCAGCATGGCAAGACCCGTCTCTGCCAAAATTACAAAAATTAGCTGGGTGTGGTGGCTCATGCCTGTTGTCTCAGCTGCTTGGGAGGCTAAGGCCGGAGGGTCGCTTGAGCCCAGGAGGTGGAGGTTGCAGTGAGCCAAGATTATGCCACTGCACTCCAGTTTGGGTGACAGAGTGAGATCTTGTCTCAAAAAACAAAAACACCAAAATTACAAGTTGGACAAAACCATACCAGTCACATGTAACCAAAAAGAAAGCAGAATTGGCAAAGTTAAAGTTAGTATCAAGTGGGTATTAGGGTCCAAAGTTTTTTTTTTTTTTTTTTTTTTGAAACAGAGTCTCGGTCTGTGGGTCACTGGAGTGCAGTAGTGCGATCTCAGCTCACAGCAACCTCTGCCTCCTGGGTTCAAGCAATTCTTCCACCTCAGCCTCCTGAGTAGCTGGAACTACAGGCACCTACCACCACACCCGGCTAATTTTTGTATTTTTAGTAGAGACGGAGTTTCACCATGTTGGCCAGGCTGGTTTTGAACTCCTGACCTCAAGTGATCCGCCCACCTTGGCCTCTCTAAGTGCTGGGATTACAGGCGTGAGTCACCACACTTGTCCAGGTCCAAAGTATTAAAGGATGGAGAGGACGTTAGGTAAAGATACAAAGTTCAATTTATGGAGATGCATAGTAACTGCCACAGGCATTAAGTGGAAGAGTAAGAATGGGTTGTAATGTTCGTTTGTTACTCAGCAGATGCCAGCTGTGTTAATTATACATAAACATTACTGGCAGTAAAGGGAGAGCTTGAACAGATGTCCACGTGAAACTCCAGGAGAGGAACATGGGAGTCAGAGTCAGTTACCTGACCTCACTGAGCCTATTTCTCCTGTGAAATGGGTAATGAGGCTGCCTTACTCACAGTGGTGGCAAGACTCAGAGATGGTTACCACCTGCACAGCGTTTAGGACTCTTTTTTTTTTTTTTTTTTTTGAAGTTTTTAGTTTATTAATGTTCTCGTGAAACATCCACAGTGGCCACAGATAACATCATTGCAGCACCTTTACTCCTTCGGCTTTTTGCCAGCACCAACATTGGCCTTTGCAGTCCCCCTGACTTTCTTCATTCTGTTCTTGCGTTCCTTTCGTTGCTTTCTTGAGGTCTTTTTCTTCTCATACAGGCCATGTCTTGCAAGTCTATGTTTGGGTTCATTTTTCTTTGCATAATCCAGGGAATCGTAAATCATGCCAAAGCCAATTGTCTTGCCACCACCAAAATGAGTTCTGAATCCAAATACAAAGATGACATCTGGTGTGGTCTTGTACATTTTGGCTAGTTTTTCCTGAATTTCTGTCTTAGGCACTGTTGCCTTCCCGGGGTGAAGGACATCAATGACCATCTGTTTCCTCTGAAGTAGTCGGTTGGTCATGAACTTTCTAGTGCGGATAGTTACGGTGTCGTTCATGATGGCGACCTATATTCAGACAGCCAAGGAGGAAAAGAGAGCGCGTTTAGGACTCTTGAGAAGTGTTTGTGAGCCATTTTGGCGGGGTGAACCTTTGTCCTTCAAGAGGGGCTGGATTTTTGGCAGGACCTGAAACAATAACCAAGGATGACCCCACAGTCACAAGCTGTCTCCCTGGGCTCAAGGTGGCTCCCACTCAGGGAAGGGGACGGAGGTGTCAGCCAGTGCATCAGGACCTGGGGTCGTCACTCCCAAGGGGCCATTACCCTGTTCGGTCTCCATGGCCACCCTGGGGGAGGGAGGTAAACCTTTACAGGTAAGGAGAGTGAGGCCCAGAGACAGAGTCATTTGTGAGTATGCCAGGCTGATGAGCGGCAGCGGGGAAATTCAAATCTGGGGAGGGTCTGACCCCAAAGTCCAACATCCCTGGAGCCTCCTGCCCATGTCAGGTGTTTGGATTAGTGGGACATCCCAGAAATAGTGTGTGCAGCCTCCCAGGGGACAACTTCTGCTGTCAGCCACCCAGACCAGTCATCTGTGGAGAGCAGCAGCCCACAGATGAGACACCAGCGCTGAGTGGGACAGATGCTGGCTTGGCCTTGTGATGTCACATGCGTACCCCCACACTGGACGTGAGGATTCCAGGGGCTCATGGGATCTGCCTGCTGCACCCGCAGGTGCTTGGTCAATGTCCTTTCCCCGGCAGCAGCTCCTGCCAGTCTTCCTTGTCAGAACCCCCTCCTGCCCAGCACTCTGCACTGCGTTTCTGAGGTATGTGGGTCACAAGTCCCCCTCTCCTCCTCCAGGTGTGGCAGGCGTGCTTGTGGGACACCCGTTTGACACGGTCAAGGTGAGTCTCATTGCTGCGTTTTTTTCCTCGGCGCATACATTGGAGAGAGGCTCACAGGGTTGGGGTGGCTGGAAGCCTGTTTCCGTGTACAGTCCCAGGGGGGCAGCTGCTTTTACACCAGGCCGGGTTTGAACCTTCCTCGCTGCTTTGTCCTGGCATCTCCCAGCTGGGGCTGATCCACAAGCTGGGTTCGTGGCCAAGTCCATCCTGAGCTTGGCCAGCTGGGACCGAGGTGCTGAGGTTTTCTCCCACCCAGAGCAAGGGGCACCCACATCGTTCCCATGCAGAATTCCCCCAAACAGTTCCTTGAAAGAAAGAAAAGCTCAGAGAGAAAATACAAAAAAAAAAAAAAACTTGTATCTCCCATGAACATGATCTTCACGGAGTGGTGATCATCCTTACGGAGAATCCGAGTGATGGTTTCCCACGTGCCAGAGGCCTGAGGAAGGGCCCTGTTAGCCAGTTCCTTGATAACACCCCACACCTCCATGAACCAGACTTCCAGGTTCTCAGACCCCCCAGAACAGAAACCAAGGAAATCCATGTCCTCCAGCTGGAAATTCTCAAATAAATCCCCACCCTCCACTTGTGGTTGGGCTGTATGTCCTGAAAGTAGCCCAGTGGGGCCCTTCTTCGCCCTTTTCCCTGGGCCCCAGGGCAAGCTGTGAGTGGCGCGCACCAGACCAGCCTTGTGCTTGTTGGCAGCGCTACATGTGGCCCCTCTTCCCACTGAGGGAAGGCACAGCTGACGGCAAGGCAGGATGTGCACCCTGAGCTGGGTTTGAGGGAGGCTTCTGGTCTCCTTTTCTAGTGAGCCCAGGTGTGTGTTGGCAGAGACAGCGACTTACCATAGGGCTGAGTTGCATCCAGCACAAGAGTGAGGGCCCGGCCTTATGCATTGGTTGTGACCTTAAAAAGCTCTGTCCCTGGGCCTCGTGCAGGTCCGGGTCCCTCTGCCAGCCGGTTTTCTGCATGACCTTGGGCAGGTCCCTGTATCTTTGGGCTCAAACGTTGTCATCGTGCCAGTGCTCAACAGCATAATTTATGTTGGATTAAATGCTAGCTCTGAAAAGCACAACTCTTCTATCCACTGTGGGCCAATTTGGGGAGGAGGCTGAAGGGCCAGGCTTTCTTGGCAGGCAGCGGCCCCACGTTTGCTGCACCTGCCTGCCGAGAGTGAGGCTGTGCAGAGCCTGCCCACACAGCCCCCGGCCCCAGCCATGCCCACGCGCTGCCTAGCCAGGCCACCCGTGAAGCCTCCCCCAGGCCAGAGCAGCCCAGGACAGCCTGGCAGTGTCCACGTTGCACTGTGTTTATATCTCGTGGTCATGTGTTGTGAATGCCTCTTGCAGCCAAGAAGTGCTTCACATTCACTTCCTCTTTCCAGCTCTGTGGAGGCCTGGGCTCTCTGAGCTATGAATCGGCCAGACCTGCTGGGCTCCTGCCTGGCCCCCTCAGGCAGCCCCTGGCAGGCCTGGGAGTACTTTCTTTTTTTTTTTTTTTTTTTTTTTTTTTGAGACAGAGTCTCACTCAGTCACCCAGGCTGGAGTGCAATGGCGCGGTCTCGGCTCACTGCAAGCTCCGCCTCCCGGGTTCACGCCATTCTCCTGCCTCAGCCTCCCAAGTAGCTGGGACTACAGGCGCCCACCACCACACCCGGCTAATTTTTTGTACTTTTTTTAGTAGTAGAGACGGGGTTTCACCGTGTTAGCCAGGATGGTCTCGATCTCCTGACCTTGTGATCTGCCCACCTCGGCCTCCCAAAGTGCTGGGATTACAGGCGTGAGCCACCGTGCCCAGCCAGGCCTGGGAGCACTTTCGTCCTGGTGCTCCGCCGTCCTGAGCCACTGAGCCCGCGAGCAGCACCCCTGAAGTGACGCAGGGACGGGAGTTTCTCCAGCCCGTGAGGTTTTACTCCCCAGACCCTACTTCCCCGCGTCTGGAGGGTGGTCTTTGAGAAGATCTATATGTGATCCATTTTTTTTTTTTTTTTTTTTTTTTTGCCACTGTCGCTCCAGCAGTATCACATCTGGACCTTAAAAAGCTGAACTGTTTTTCTTTGAGACGGAGTCTGTGTCTGTCACTCAGGCTGGAGTGCAGTGGCGCGACCTTGGCTCACTGCAACTTCCTCCTCCTGGGTTCAAGTGATTCTCCTGCCTCAGTTCCCGCCCCCCAACCCCCGCCCCGGGTAGCTGGGATTACAGGCACGTGCCACCACGCCTGGCTACTGTTTGTTTTTAGTTGAGGTCCAGCACATATAGAAAGTGCACACATCCGGCCGGGCGAGTGGCTCGCCTGTAATCCCAGCACTTCTGGAGGCCGAGGCGGGTGGATCCCAAGGTCAGGAGATCAAGACCATCCTGGCTAACACAGTGAAACTCTGTCTCTACTAAACATACAAAAAATTAGCCGGGCGTGGTGGTGGGTGCCTGTAGTCCCAGCTACTCGGGAGGCTGAGGCAGGAGAATGGCGTGAACCCGGGAGGCGGAGCTTGCAGTGAGCCAAGATCGCATCCCTACACTCCAGCCTGGGCAACAGAATGAGACTCCGTCTCAAAAAAAAAAAAAAAAAAAGAAAAAGTGCACACATCCTAGGTGTACAAGTCATTGCAAAACACATGCGTGGGGAGCTGCCACCCAGGAGAAACAGAACATGGCCAGTCCTCTGGAAGTCTTCCCTCCTGCTCCTATCAACTCCTCCCTCCCCTTCTTCTGAGGCTTCCACTGGCCTAACTTCCTCCTTTTTTTTGAGACATGGTCTTGCTCTGTCACCCCAGGTGGAGTGCAATGGTGCAATCATAGCCCACTGCAGCCTTGATTTCCCAGGCTCAAGCAATCCTCCCACTGCAGCCTCTCAAGTAGCTGAAACTACAGGCACACACCACCATGCCCAGCTCATTTTTTTTTTAAGTTATTAGTAGAGATGGGGTCTTGATATGTTGCCCAGCTGGTCTGAAACTCCTGGGCTCAAGTGATCCTCCTGCCTTGGCCTCCTGAAGTGCTGGGATGACAGGCCTGGCCCACTGTCCTCACTTCAACACCACGGGTCCCTTTTGCCTGGTTGAATATAACTGCAGCTGTACCCTAGAATCATCAGGGGCCACCCGAGTCTGTGTCAGTCCGTACTGTCACATGGCCACAGACTATCTCATGGCTGGGACAGTCACAGTTTATTCCCCCAGGCCCTTGGGACTGAAACAATCCAAGATCTGGATCTCCTCTATAGCGCCCAGAACCACAGCCACCGTCCTGAAGCACACGGCCTTCACACATGTTTCTGCATGAAGGGAGTTTTCTGTCCTGCTTCCTTGGACACAACAATAATCAGGGAGCAGTCGTCTTGACCTGTGATGAGGGGTGACCGGCCATCCCTGGGCATGGGATGGGGAGGGTGGGTGGGGGCTGGCTGTGGGGGCTCCGCGCCTGGATGTCATGTTGAAATTTTGTTGCTTTAACCGCCTTTACTTTCTGAGCTAGGGGCTGTCTCCATCCATAGCAAAAGTGTAACTTTGTTGTAGATGGGCGTAAGCCTCACCCTGGAGAGCGCTAGTAAGTACAGACCAGGTGAACCCGACCCCAGCCTGGACCCCACCCTGTCATGCCCATCTCCCCTACCCCAGAGTTCCCTCCGTAGCAGGGGACAGGGAGGGTGTGAGGCAAGCCTGGGCTCAGCACAGGTCCTGGGGTGGGGGCTCAGACTGGTCAAAAACAATCAGCCCCCTCTGGATTGGGGGTCCTCATGTGGGGGTCTCTCGGCCCTATGGGGAGCTGGGAGCTTCCTAAACTTGTGTCCAAATGACTAGTTTCTCAGGGGTGGGTCCGTTCCCATCAATCCTCAAAGGAGAGCCTGGCACCCCAAGATTTTAAGAGCCTGAGCTGTAGATGACAAGACTTGGGACACTGGGCCACAGTTCCTCTCCCAGAGAGCGAGGGCTCGTCACAGACTGAAGGGTACTGAGGGGTCAGAAACAAAGTGGGGAGAGGCCTCTGCCCACGTTGGTGGGACAAGCTGAGTTGACCTAAGCCTGACATTCCCCAGCCGGCTGGACTTGGGCATTCACCAGTGTCTGTGACCTGCAAAGACTTCACAACACTACCCAGGTGGCATTGAGTATCCAACCTGGGAAGGGACAGCTCCATGTCACATCAGTTGTACTCACACAGGCCTCTTAGTGCCAGTGTTGGGGCTGCAGGAGGAACAGAGAGATCCCCCCAGAGACCCCAGAACATTGAAGGGAAAGCAGCAAACCTCGCATCAAGGTGCTGGCCAAGAACTGGGCCTCCAGGGTGGGAGGGGTGCTTCGGGCCAGTCTTGAAGCATTGGTTTCCAGCTGTTGAGGTCCTGGGGGTGCTGAGATGGTACTTGTTTCCTAACAAAACATTTTTTGTAAGTGCATTCACCAACAGAGGGCCCACCTGTTCTGGTGGAGAGAATTGGAAAAGGTTCCAGAATCCGGGCAGAAGCCTGGCTCTTCCCGGTGAGGGCTCTCCCTTGCCAGCACTCCCTCCCACCCTCACTCTGACCAACACAGCTGCTCATGTCCCTGGAGAGGACAGCTTTGGCCAAGTTGTTAAACATCTCTGAGCCTCAGTCTCCCCATCTTGGAAATGGGGGCAGTTGTCCCAATGCCGAGATAATTGAGTGTGAAGCCCTCCCCTGTCCCATGCTGCCTAGTACCGAAGGCTGTGGCCCTGGCTGTAAGAATGATCATTTCTGAGTCAGACCTAGGGAACCAGCCCCTGAGAATGTGACTTGACCTAGTTTACTCCCACCCCCCGCTCTGCAACTCTGAGCCTCCTATTGAGCGATAAGCTCATAGGCAACAAAGAGTGCTTTGACATGGAAGAGGTTCTGGGCCACTGGGCTGGGAGGCGGCGGGGCCTGACCAGCGTCCCAGGCCCCAGAGCTGCTGACGTGGGTCCCCAAGGAGGTTGTTGGCTGTTCTCTTGCCACCACTCTATTATAAACTCATAACTGCTGTTCTCACGAGAGGCTACTGGCAGAGACCAGGCAGGAGCTCCTGGAGCCAAGGTCATTGCTTTTGTTTTTATTTATTTATTGAGACGGAGTGTTCCTTTCTCGCCCAGGCTGGAGTGCAGTGGCATGACGTCACTGCATCCTCTGCCTCACGGGTTCAAGCAATTCTCCCACCTCAGCCTCCTGAGTAGCTGGGATTACAGGTGTATGCCACCACGCTAGGCTAATTTTTTTTACAGACACGATTTTGCCATGTTGGCCAGGCTGGTCTTGAACTCCTGACCTCAAGTGATCCACCCACCTCGGCCTCCCAAAGTGTTGGGATTACAGGCGTGAGCCACTGCACCTGGCCAGGCTTATCACTTTTTGTGCCTATTGCCTCGAAGCCAGTCTCTGATGGGACATTAGGGCAGGGGCCCTTCAGCCTAGTCTGGGACATGGGCTGCTCACTCAGCAGTATGACAAGCATCACCTGGAGAACAGGCCGGTCTCAGGAGGTCGTTCATGCCCCACCGGCAATGCACTGTGCAGCCATAGTGTACACAAGAGGCTTAACCTCAACTGGTCTGAGATCTTGGGGACCCCCTACCCTGTCTCCAGCAGCCTCTCCCTGTAGCCGTTTGCCTACTGGCACCCCATCCTGAGAAGGCATAGATACCCGGCCCGCCCTGCCCTGGAATTACAAAAGTCTTAGACTGTGCCTGAGTGCCCGGCCTCCTTGGGAGACCCTCCCAGGCAGCCCGAGCGCCAGACCCGGGAGCTGGGTGCTCTGGCCCTGCCTGCCTGCCTCTCACTGGACCCTCTCCTTCCAGGTGCGGCTTCAGGTCCAGAGCATGGAGAAGCCTCAGTACCGTGGGACGTTGCACTGCTTCAAGTCCATCATCAAGCAAGAGAGCGTGAGTGGCCTGGGCTGGTGGGGCTCGGGAGGCACAGGATGGGGAACTAGCTTCTGGGCTGCCACCACCCCAGACCAGAGAGCCAGGAAGGAAGGTGTCAGGACGGCCAGGAGGCCAATCAGGACCTAGGTTCTAACGAAATTCTGCTTGGTCCTCAGGAGCCCCTGGGGTGGGCTGGGGCTGCCATCCCCCGACCCCCTTCCGCGTGGAGGGCCCGGGAGGTGCGCGTTGCCGGCTCTGATGGCGTCTGTCCCCGCAGGTGCTGGGCCTGTACAAGGGCCTGGGGTCACCACTCATGGGGCTCACCTTCATCAACGCGCTGGTGTTCGGGGTGCAGGGCAACACCCTTCGGGCCCTGGGCCACGACTCGCCGCTCAACCAGTTCCTGGCAGGTGCGGCGGCGGGCGCTATCCAGTGCGTCATCTGCTGCCCCATGGAGCTCGCCAAGACGCGGCTGCAGCTGCAGGACGCGGGCCTAGCGCGCACCTACAAGGGCTCGCTGGACTGCCTCGTGCAGATCTACGGGCACGAGGGTCTGCGTGGCGTCAACCGGGGCATGGTGTCCACGCTGCTGCGTGAGACGCCCAGCTTCGGCGTCTACTTCCTCACCTATGACGCTCTCACGCGGGCGCTGAGCTGCGAGCCGGGCGACCGCCTGCTGGTGCCCAAGCTGCTGTTGGCGGGCGGTACGTCGGGCATCATGTCCTGGCTCTCGACCTACCCTGTGGACGTGGTCAAGTCACGGCTGCAGGCGGACGGACTGCGGGGTGCCCCGCGCTACCGCGGCATCCTGGACTGCGTGCACCAGAGCTACCGCGCCGAGGGCTGGCGCGTCTTCACGCGGGGGCTGGCGTCCACGCTGCTGCGCGCCTTCCCCGTCAACGCTGCCACCTTTGCCACCGTCACCGTGGTGCTCACCTATGCGCGTGGCGAGGAGGCCGGGCCCGAGGGCGAGGCTGTGCCCGCTTCCCCTGCGGGGCCTTCCCTGGCGCAGCCCTCCAGCCTGTGACGCTCACCCCGCCCTCCTCCCCCAGGGCTCCTTCTCAGAAACCCGGGACATATATTGGCCCCTGAGTCGATTGCCCTGCTTCCTGCTCGGATGCTGGGGGCTATGGAGTCTATCAGACTTGGGCTGAATTTTGCTGATAAGCTGGATAGTTTTGGCCAAGAACTTCACTTGCCTCAGTATTCTCATCTATGAAATAAGGACCTTCATACCCACACTGTAGAGTCACGAAGGTCAGAGATGATTCCCAGCGGCAGCCGGCACCTGGCCTGGCCGAGGCCATTGCACCATTATCCTGGAAACTGAGGCAGACACTCCAGCCCCTTTCCCGGATCCTGGCCACGCCATTGTGCTCCTGCCCTGCAGGCTGGCTCCCGGGGGTCTCTGATGGCCAACCAAGGGGCCACCCAGGGACCTGCACTCCACACATCCTCCACCCGGGAGGGTGGTGGGCCACCCCTCTGGTCTGTGTTAGGGACAGGAAAACTTGGTGTGCCTCCTGGTGTCACAGAACTGGATCCTCTGCATACCCCAGCTTCTCCACATGCCACTGCTAGGGGTACCCCAGCTGCTGCCACTCCTGCTGGAGGGTGAACTGGGGACCCTGCACCCTCCGGGAAGCCATGGAGTCTGTTGGAGGCAACATATCAGCCTACGGGACTAGGGTGGGGAGCAAACAGGCCAGCGGTGGAGGTCTCGACAGTTCAAGTGTGATGGAGCTGTGGCAAGGAGAAAAGGAGAAATCCTTCCACCTCTGGGCCTCGGGCTGCCTGTCCATAAAATGGGGACATGCCAGCTGATGGACAGCTGAGTCTCTGGCCCACCTACCACCGCCAGCCAGGATCCCCCAAGGTGTGCAGAGGGCTCAGCAGAGAACAGTATGGGACCCCCCCCTCACCAGGGCTGGAACACCTCCAGCCACAAAGAAGCCAAAGGTCAGTCCCTCTGCTCCCCAGTAAATGGTGCCTCCCAGGCATTCTCAGTGCCAGGGCTTCATCCCCGTGAAGGCACAGGGCCCACTAGTGGGCACAGGGGTGGCTAGTTGGGGCCTGGGGCAGGAGAGTGCCGCACCAGGCGTCCTGGGGAATGTGCTCAGTGAAGATGACACTGGGCTTTGCACAGCCTGGCGTCGCTGTACAGAAACTGTCAAGGGAATAAAGTGTTGTTTGTTTTTTAAGTGGCGAGGCTGCCTGAGGAAAGGGCTTCATTCAGCATCCTTGCCCTGGAGTCGAAGGGGCCAGCTCAGGGGGGTGTGTGCCCTCGGATCCTGACAGCAGCCTTGGCCATGTGACCTGGGCAGTTGCGGATACATCTGAGAGCCTGTTTTCTCATCTGCAAGGCAAGCTAATGAAGGGCTTGAGGATTGGAATGTAAAGCTTATGAACACGCTGGTGCAGCCTGGCCATTCAGCAGATGCCCCTCTGCTATCATCATCCCAGCAATGAGAAAGAGGCCTGTGGTGAGGGGCACTGGCGGGCGGGGCAGCAGGGGCAGGGCGTGTCCCAAAAACAGCTTCCTGGAAGAGGGGAGGTCTGAGTGGAGCTGACCATTTCAGCCACCTGGGCAACTTGGGCACAATTGTACTTAACCCAGCCTAGGAGGTCAGAGAGGGCTTCCTGGAAGAGGGCATCCTGGAGCTTTGCCAAAGGTGTGGTGCGGGGGTCTCGCTGCCCACCTCACCTGCAGTTCTGTTCAGCCTCCTGGAGTCAGCCCTTGGCATCCTGAGCCTCTGCAGCCACCAGCCCTGGAGGTTCTCCCTCCCAACTGCTGAGCCAAGAAACTCTGCCCACTGACGAGGGAGAGTCCAGGAGGGGCCCCCATTCATGTGCCTGTTTAATCCTAGTGCTAGCCTGTGAAGTTGGGCTTTGCAGGGAGGAAGCTGGCTGTTGACCCCTGGGGTCTCCTGGCCTCTCTCACTTCTCTTTACTCTGAAATAAACCAGGGGAAGCTCCCAGGGGTGGGGGACACACCCTGGCCATGGGCACAGAGAGGGACCCCTTCCTTAGCTCCTCCATGTCCAGCTTTGGCAGCCCCTTTGCCTCTCTAGGCCTGGGTGGCTGAACCTCAGGGCAGCTTGAGTGTGGCCTGTGGCTGTGGTCCCCATCACCCTGGATCTCTCCACACATCTGCACTCTCTGGAAAGGCCCCCATGTGACCCTTGTCAGGAACTGATTTGAGCACAAACCTTTCTCCAGCCCTGCTCACCGTGGGGCTTCTCCACGAACCCTGTGGCTGCCTGCCCTCTGGGGACAGCACACGGGCAGGCCAGCCCTTCAGAAGTGAGGGGTGGTGCGGCAAGGAGCAAGGTCGAAGGGGTGGGGGGCTTCCAGCTCCCTCCCACTTCTCAGTTCAGCGGCCTCACATGACCAACACATCTGCTAGGCAGGGAGTGGAGTTGTTGTTTTTAATGAATTTAGTTTACATTTTCTTTTCTCCCTGATTTGAACTTTTTTTTTTGAGATGGAGTCTTGCTCTGTTGCCCAGGCTGGAGTGCAGTGGTGCTCTCTCAGCTCACTGCAACCTCTACCTCCCAGGTTCAAGTGATTCTCCTGCCTCAGCCTCCGAGTAACTAGGATTACAGGCGTGCGCCACCACACCTGGCTAATGTTTCTATTTTTATTAGAGACAGGGTTTCACCATGTTGACCAGGCTGGTTTCAAACTCCTGACCTCAAGTGATCCACCCACCTGAGCCTCCCAAAGTGCTGGGATTACAGGTGTGAGCCACCGCGCCCGGCCTCTGATTTGAATTTATTTGGAATAAGTGATATATGAAGGTGCTAAAAACTAAAAATACTACCAGAACCCAGGCTTGTGCAGTGAAGAGGAAAACCTCCTTCCACCTCCCTGGGTCCAGCCTCTCCTCCTGAGTCAAGGACAGTCTCCAGTTCCCAGAGGGCATCCAACACGTCTTGGGCAAGTGCCAGCATGGTACGGCGGAGGGACAGCTGCACCCCCCACAAAGTGTGGCCGAGGTCCTGACCGTTCTGTTCTTTGCTGTCTTCCCTTGACAGTGATCCTGGAGATTGCATCCTTCACCTAGGGCTGCTGTAACACCACACACTGTGGCTAAACAATAGCCAAGTGTCCTCTGGGAGTTCTGAGGGCCACACTCCAGCTGCAGGCAGGGTTTGTTCCTTCTGGGGGCTCTGAGGGACGAACTGTTCCCTGCTTCTTCCGAGCTTCTGGGGGCGGCTGGCAATCCTTGGCTCCCTAGGCTCACAAGCGCATCACTCCGATCGCTGCCACCATCTCTTGCTGCCTTCTGTGTGTCTGTGTCTCCATGTCTTCTCTTTGTATAAGGGCACCAGTCATATGGGATTAAGGGCCCACCCTACTCTAGTATGACCTCATCTTAACTAAAAACATCTGCAGAGACCAGGTTCCAAATCAGGCCAGATTCAGTTGCCTGGAGTTAGTACTTGAACGGATCTTTTTGGGGCCACAATCCAACCCTCAGCAGGGCTCTGTATCAGTGTGTTTGAACGGTCCTCCTTCCTGCTGATAGCTGCATGGCATATTTCATTGGATAAACTTTGCTTGATTTGCTTTTCCAGTCAGGTTTGGGAGAATAACTGGGGGGCACGTCTGAGCGGAGTCCTAGAGGAAGAGCAGCAGCGGACGGGGCCGCAGAGACCACTAGGCTGTAGCTGGAAGGGCACATGTAGCCAAGGTCTTGAGGTGGAAGGGGTCGGTGGGGGCTGGGAAGGGGGTGAGGCAGGGCCTGGAGAACAGCAGGGCCAGACGTTCGAGAGGGCCACCAGGGTGGGTCACATGGCAGTGCCTTGGGGACAGTGGCAGATTCTCCTAAGTGCCAACTGCTCTTGAAATCTCAACTTGATCTGGGCTTCAGTATGTCCAATCAAAACACCTTCCCAAACTGTCTTTTTTTTTTTTTTTTTTAATAGAGTTTCACTCTTGTCGCCCAGGCTGGAGTGCAATGGCACAATCTTGGCTCACTGCAACCGCCACCTCCCAGGTTCAAGTGATTCTCCTGCCTCAGCCTCCTGAGTATCTGGGATTACAGGCACAGCAACCACGCCCTGCTAATTTTTTGTATTTTTAGTAGAGATGGGGTTTCACCATGTTGGCCAGGATGGTCTCAAACTCCTGACCTCAGGTGATCCGCCCGCCTCGGCCTCCCAAAGTGCTGAGATTACAGGCGTGAGCCACCGCGCCCGGCCCCCAGACTGTCTTGCGGCCGGAGCTGGCCATATGTCTGACAGCTTCTGAGAAAGCTGTGAAACAGGTAAAACACACTGTGGCACACCCCTTGACCTCTGATCTCTGACCTTGCTCTCTGCTTCCCACTGAAAAGGGAATAGGATGCCTGGAGGTGCAGTGGGAGAGACCACGGCCGTGAGCCACCGAGCCAGCCTGGCCTTGGAAGGTTGGTCACATCCCTCTCATTCAGCACACTGTTCCTGTCATTTGCAGCCAAATGCACCACCAGCCGCCATGCAGAGCTGAGTTTATTTCGTTGCATCAGCAGCTGTGAGCAGGTTTTACCCAGGGGAGTGACAGGATCCAATTTATGCTTTGAAGACCCCACAGGAGGTTAGGAGGCAATAAGAGGCAGGCCGGGATGGGGGGCAGAGGCCATGAGGGTGTCCAAGCCAGAGGACATCTTGAGACCAGGAATGGGGAGGGGTGCTCCAGTGGCAGGTGGGCGAGACCACTGGGGAATAAACGGCAGAAGAAGCCCTTGCAGGTGTTGAGGGTACAGTCAAGGGAGGCGAAACTATGTGGCAGGAGCTAGAGTCTGAACTCCGCAGGGATCTGGAGTTTATGGCTCCTTCCTTGACCCCTTAAGGGAAAGGGCTATGAAATGGCACTGCCAAGGCATTTGTCTCTGGGATGGGAAAGGAGGAGGGAGGCTTAAAGCGTGGAAGGGCAGAGAGAAGGGGACAGGCCCCGTGAGGGCTGGTGCTCAGGTCCTTGGTGCAGAGTTCAGGCAAAGCAGTGGCAGTTTGGGGAGTCCAAATCTGAGAAACTGTTTTTCCAATATCAGAGCCCATACCGGGTTCACACACAGACTTCCCCTTCCCTTTTCTTTTGATCCCTTTGGACATCAGGTGCCTGGATCGAATGGAGCATAAGCCTCCTTGTGCCCTTCTCATCACTGGCCTGGGCCTTTAGTGAGTAGTTCTCATAAAAAGCACCTGTGAGGCCACACTGACCTGGGACCTTCACCAGCCCTTCTTGTGCTGGGCGGGTTCTTGTGACTGTAGGGACGGCTCAGCCCTTTGCACACCCATCCCTTCATTCTCCCAGCAGCCATACAAGGTCGGTGCTGGCACCCCCATTTTGCAGTGCAGGATACCAGTTGGGGAGGGTCCCTGTCCAAGGCCACACAGCTAGTTGGTGCTGGAGCCAGCGCCGGGAGCCGGTCAGCGCATCCTTTGCCCTTCAGCAGGATCAGCTGGGGCGGGCAACCCTGGAGCGGCAGTGCAAGAACCAGAGGGGGCCTGGCCAGGGCAAGTGTCCAGGTCCCATGCTCCTGGGTCTCAGCTTCCTTGCTGCTTCTTGCTTACACACGCCTGACCTCATGGTACCCACCTACCCACGGAGAGGCAGATGCATTGCTGGGTCCAGAGGCCACTTCCCAGGGAACTGGGAAAGGCTTGGTGGGGCCAGTGTCCACCTTGATCAGGGCACAGCAGAGACAGGGCAGAAGCTGAGGGGAATGCGCCTGTGCCCCAGGGGCTCCTTGCTCAGCCTCGCTCTCCTCCGACTTGACCTCCCCCAGGCCCGTGGGGAATGCTAGACCCCCCCCACCAGCGCTCCTCTGCAAGCAACACCCCCCACCCCCCCCCGCCGCCAGCCATGCTCTGCCAGGCCAGCCGACACCACGCCAGCTGTAATGATGTCCCACAAAGTTTGGGTGAATGAGTAAGTTCAGATCTGGCTTGAATGTCCTCGAGGATGGTGAGGACACAGGACAAAGAGCAGACCCAGGGGAACATGGTGAGCTCTGTTTGGTGTGGTGACAGTACTGGCCGGTTTCTTGTTTATCTCCCCAACCTCTACCTTAGCTCCATGAGGGCCAGGGGTGCAAAGTCAGCATGCTGAATGAATGAGCCAATGAATGGGTGAGAGCAGAGGCTGCTGACTACAGAGCCAGGTTGGGTTTTGCCAGGCAATACAGAGACGGGCCAGGGAAGACAGAATGTACACTGTGAGGCCAGAACATGCTTGGGGGCAGAGGGTGAAACGGTGATGGGCTGGAGAGGGGCTGGGGCGGCAGGAGTGGCTCCAGCACCTACAGGCAGGGTGATGGTAGGAGCCCCCGCCACGCCCGTGGTGGAGCTCTCTGTGGGGAGAGGAAAAGCATCCCCAGCTTGGAGGGCTCCAGGACGTCCCTTCGGGCCGGCACCCCAAGGCCCTGTCTCCCCGCTTCCCGGGCCGGCCCTCTAATCCCAGGACCGCAGCCTCTCCCACCCCGCCCTCTAGGGGGCGCTGCTCCACAGGGCGGGAGGCGGCGTGTCCCAGGGCCTTGCTCAGTTGGGGCCCCCTGGTATGTGGCCCCTCCCTCCTCGGGCGTCGCCGCCGCACCGCCCTGCCTCGTGTCCCTGCGGCCCCGGCGGCGGGAGTCTCCTCCGCCCGAGGCCTCGGGCAGGTGGGGTGCACGCAGCCTCCTTCTGCGTCCTTCGGGCTCTGAATCTCCGCCCCCCGTGGCCCTGGGCTCACTTCGCGCGGGGGACGCTCGTAAGCGGCGGCGGCTCGCGAAGACCCGACACTCATGACTTCTAGACAGCCCCCACAGCGCCTCTGGTCCCCGCGAGGTCCGGGCCGCTCCGCGCTGCGCACGCGCAGCCCCTCCCCACAGCGGACGCGGCCCAGCCCCGGGGCCCGCCGGCACAGCGCCCCCCTGCGGCCGGCGGCGGCAGCGCACCCTGAGGGTGGGGGCCCAGGAGCGGGTCTAGAAGCCCCAGGGGCCACCCGCCGCCCGCCAGAGCAGCGTGGGGGACAGGCCCCTGGAGCACTGCAGGATGGCAGGGAAGTGCTGGGGCAAAGGTGCGGCCCAAGCCCCCAGAAGGGTCTGGGGGCGGGCGGGGCTGCCCGCGCTAAGTGCTGACCAAAGGCCAGGCGGGCAGGGGCTAGGGCTGGCCACCAGCTCCTGGGATATTCCTAGGGTCCGGTACAGACGCACGTGGCAGGCCAAGAAGAAGCCATGCAAACACCTGAGGAGCATGCTCAGACCCCGTCCTGCCTCCTCTCCCTCCCTCACCCCCCCTCCCCTTTTTTTAGACGGAGTCTCGCTCTGTCGTCAGGCTAGAGTGCAGTGGCGCGATCTTGGCTCACTGCAACCTCCACCTCCCAGGTCCAAGCGATTCTCCTGCCTCAGCCTCAGCTGGGATTAGAGGCATGCGCCACCACGCCACCACGCCCGACCAATTTTGTATTTTTAGTAGGGAGGGGTTTCTCCATTTTCGTCAGGCTGGTCTCAAACTCCCGACCTCAGGTGATCTGCCCGCCTCGGCCTCCAGAAGTGCTGGGATTACAGGCATGAGCCACCGCGCCCGGGCCCCTAGCCCCTATTTATCACAGCCTTTTCCTCCTTCCTCCAGATGTCATGCCAGTGCCAGTAGGGCAATGCCATTCCTGCCTAAAACAGGGCCTGGCACATAATTGCATGGATGGAATCAGTGCCCCTGGAGGTGGAGCGGTAAGCTTTGGAAACGAAAACTCCGAGAGGGAGGGGAGGGAAAGGATAAGAAGTGATCGATTAGGAAAGGCTGAAAAATGAGATAAAGCCAGGACTAGGCTCCGAGGGTCGGTGGGACTGGATTTTTCGGTAGGAAGTGGGGAACCGCTGCAGTTCAAATCAAGTGCTGAGAGACCGTTAGCAGAAAGGCCCAGTGTGGGGAGGTCAGCAAGGACCGAGGGGAACGGCCGCAATGGCGGGCAGTCGGGGAGCCCTGAGGACCCTTCCAAGGCCAGGAGGCACCAGTGCGCCAGAACAGAAAGGGCCGCACACCAGGGAGGCCGATGCACTGCTCCACAAACAAGGGCCAGGGCGTTTTTGAAAGGGGAATTCAGGCTAAGGAGCCAGTGGCAAGCAGGGTACTTTGGAAGCCAGGCAGAATTGGCCTTTGAATTCTGGCTGCCTGGACTTTGCAAATAAATCTGAGCCTGTTCCTCTCTTACAGCATGGTGATACTGCTAGCTAATTCATCAAAGGGTGGTTTGGAGGAGGCCACTGGGTACGTCTGTGTTCTCAACAAATGTTATGGGCTGCATATGGTGGCTCACTGTAATCGCAGCTACTTGGGAGGCCAAGGCAGGAGGACCACTGGAGTCCAGGAATTGAAGGCAGCAGTAAGCTATGATCGTGCCACTGCACTCTGGCCTAGGTGATAGCAAGACCCTGTCTCTTACAAAAAAAAAAAAAAAAAAAAAATTATAGCCAGGCAGAGACACCGGCAAGTACAAAGGAGAGATGCTGGTTTCATCTGTATCTAGGGGTTTCTAAAGAAAGCAATTCCAGGCCGGGCGCAGTGGCTCACGCCTGTAATCCCAGCACTTTGGAAGGCCGAGGCGGGTGGATTGCGAGGTCAGAAGTTCGACACCAGCCTGGCCAACATAGTGAAACCCCCGTCTCTACTAAAAATACAAAATTAGCTGGGTGTGGTGGCACACACCTCTACACCTGTAATCCCAGCTATTCAGGAGGCTGAGGCAGGAGAATCGCTTGAACCCAGGAGGCAGAGGCTGCAGTGAGCTGAGATTGCACGCCACTGCACTCCAGCCTGGGAGACAGAGCAATACTTCATCTTAAAAAAAAAAAAGAAAAAAAAAAAAGCAATTCCAAAGCTTTAGTTCTTTCCCATGTAAAATCTACAGATTTTCCACCCTGACTCTTGCTTGGCTCAGCCCTACTTAGGGCCTTCACTCAGCAGTTCTGGGCTTGCACAGGCCTGCGACTTGCCACCTCAGTAGCATTCTGTCAGCAGCCCCTTCTGTCATACTAGCAAAAAGGGAAAGTCACATGTATTCACGTAATAATGAACTTCACGCCTCACTCGGAACCTTGCTCTGCAGAACATCAGACACCAAGGCCCCAGCCAGGGGGAGGAAGCTCTGCTCTGCATTTTGCTTTTGGCTGAATCCTAAGTAGCTCTCAGTGTATTTGGTCAAGTTCTTCTGAGTCCATCCCAGTTAGCTCCGGAGCTTCTAGGGCTGACGTGGGCTCATAGGTCCGGCTGCATGGGCATTTCACTGGGCTGTGCTTTCTGAACAGTGGGTGAGCTCTCTTTAAAATGCCCTCCTGCTCCTGAGCCCACCTTGGAGCTGAAAGGTTACAGAAGCATTTCTTGCTGGTGTGAGACCAAATCCTGGGAGTTCCCATTCCTGTGTGTGAGAAAGGAAGCCACAAGAACTGCCCCGGGCAGTTCAGGCAACTCTTAGACCAGGAAGGGCTCATGGCCTGGTTTCATGTGCAATGAAACACTAAAGAAGTGGCTTAAAGGACTGAGGAACAAACAAGAACCACAGGCATTAAAAAGCTTAACATTATGCATTTATTATATTTTATAGAGCCATATTACACATGCTTGGTGCTTCAAACTGAGTTATCAATGTTTTTCTGGATGCAAAGCCATCTGATGCTGGATGCGGATGCCTTAAATACTATATTTCTGCATCTATGACCTATGAGCTAAGGAAAGACCAAGGACAATTCCAGAAATGGCAAAGAACACTTAAGAAAAAGATGTACATGAGACGAAATGCTAAGTCCTTGAGCCAGGGCCTACGAAGTTACCAGAAAGCGAATAAAAACAGAATTTTTCTCACCACCTGTTGATAATAGAGCCTCACATGTCCGGATATGGACTCTGTAGAAAAAAGAGGTTATTCCGTTTGGTACTGATGCCTTTCTCCCCTCTGTGATGTGTGTGGACATTGTGCGGCCCCCAGAGAGAGCAGCAGACAGAACAGAGCACAGCAAACTGCCCCCTCCTCAACACATCCTAGTGCTGTTTTTTTTTTTTTTTACAGGGCCTGGGTGTCTCATGAAAAGCAGTCAATTTGATCGAACTTGCCACCTTGTGGAAAATCAGTCAGTGTGCTTCAGATGAATGTGATGCCATCACACACACCCTCCTCTGACATCCAGAATGCTGGCGGGGGACATGGGGCTGGGTGCCTGCTCGGCCAGGACCAAGCTCTCCATGTGTCACCTCCCGCCTTACGGCACCCAGTTTGTGGGAGGTTTGCTTTGCCTGCTGACCTGATGCTAACGCTCAGCTTAAAGGCTCCGTTCCAGATTTTATAAGGGGACTGGGTGATACGTGTCAAGTACGTGCTGCCCATACTTCCCATCAAGCCTCAGTACAGTCCCAGCTTAAAGATCCTCTCTGGCACCACACTGATCCCTTGGGCCTGGGGGTGGATGCCAGGAAGCCTCTTGGCCACAAGTCTGCCCTCTTGTGGGTTAGAGGCCAGCCCTCTCCTGCCTGACGTGACTTGTCTGAAGGGCCTGCACTTAAACCATCTTCAGGCAACCAGGGCATCTGAGCATAACCTGAGCCGTAACAACATAAATCAAGGGTCAGTAATTTGGGGTGGATGAGACCTAGCCAGCCATCCAGTCAGATGCTGCCGTGCAGGTAAGCATGATTCTGAAGGCGAGGGGTACCTTTTGTCCTGTAAAGTCAGAGAGAAGGCTAGGAAGTGCATGGCCAGAACCCCAAGAAAGTGCAGCTTGGAGTTTTGGTTTCCTTCCCCACCGCTTGGGTTAAAAGTTCGGGTGGAATGCACTTGCCAGGACTTGCTGGGTCTGAACTCTGAAGAAGTGCTGCGCTCACATTACTGTCAGTGTATCCAGGACAAAGGTCCCGGAGCCAGACAGGTGCCCCCTACAGCTGAGGGTCCAAGGCAACCCTGTGACTCAGAGCTGGCTTCAGCAAGCCAGCAGAGCAGCTGGGAGGAAGCCTCATGGCATGGCTGTGGCATCAAATGGGTGTCTGTGAGCAGCTTGGCTCTCACCACTGTTTTGACCTCTGGGATCCTTACTCTTGCTGGGGGTCAGATGTCAAGAAAATAGGATTATTAAAGAATAATTAAATAATTAAAGATCAACAACATGAATTTCCCAAGCCAAGCTGATTTCCAGGTCGCAGAAGTCAGAGACCCTGGAAGTGATCAACTCTCTCCGCCTACAGTGGGGGTGGGAGGTGGGTAGAATTATCAGGTTTCCTTTTTTTGGAGACGGAGTCTTGCTCTGTCACCCAGGCTGGAGTGCAGTGGTGCGATCTCGGCTTACTGCAAGCTCCGCCTCCCGGGTTCACACCATTCTCCTGCCTCAGCCTCCCGAAATTATCAGGTTTCCAATTCCAAAACTTCTTTCAGGGGGCCAGGTTTTCCTGTGCCACAAACATAAACTCTGGTCTGCGACCAATCTGGGGCACGTCTCCATAGTGTTTTGCAAGGCAGAGTGCAAACAGACGTGGGGCAGTTCTCCAATGTACGCACTCTCAAAACACTGCTCAGGCAGGCTTCCCCCGACTAGAAGTGACTCTCATCTACTTGTGAAGACATGAACTTGAACTCTGCTTAGAAACAGGGACAGGTATTGCGCACACTATCCTGTGAAAGGGTCTTATTTAGCAAAATAAGTGACATTTAGAACTTTTACATGAAAACCAAATAGGAAAAAAAAAAAAAAATCCCGATTTTCCTCAAATCCTCAGGCCTTGAATCTAGGCAAAGCACACAAACACCATATGAAACCAATAGCATGAGTTCAGGGTCATCTTGGAAAATAAATGTCACTCTGGGGTGACAGTTCTTTATACAAATAGTATGCTCCCCCTCTCAACCCCACTACCAAAAAGGGGGAAATAATAAGAAATTCAAAAATAGAAAACAACATCTTGTTAAGTGTAAACTTATCCTCTGGAGTTTTTATATTACATATGCTAGAAACATGCATTTATTTCTGCTCAGATGTACGAAAATATGTCTATCAGTATTACTTATAAATCAGATTAATCCTCAAGACAATGGACTCACTGTTAGAACACCATTTCAAACCTTAGTAAATTACGCCGTTAGCAAAATTATAAATTCTAACCACAAGCAGAATGGGTTGAAGTTACACCCAATGAGAACTACCTCTACTCTTTATATTGTTGCTCATTTGCTAGTTTTCTATTGTTGCAAAGTCAGTGCTATGTTAACAAGGAACTTGTTTTCTTGGAACCCCAGATTAAACTCCTTACAGAAGTTAACGCTGCAGACTGAGAAGATGTGAACAGAGAGAGTCAAGGGGAGTGATGACTATTTCAGAGACAGGAAAGGACAGAAGAGATGACCAAAGGCACCCCTAAGGGATCAAGGCACAGAGGAAGAGGGACTTCATCCACACAGGAGCCTGGCTCCTGCAGGCCATGGCATGGCTCTTGGGGCTGCCAGCAGGGCTCCCCATAGCATAGGTGTGCTCTGCGGTGGGCTCTTGGGCAGAGTCCTGAGGACAGTGCCAGGGCCAGGCTCCAGTGCGGCACAATGCTGGGCAAAGGACTCCTAACACAGCCACGCTGGGGCTACTCAACCCGACAGTGGGGAGGGAAGGTGTGGGTGCTCACAAGGCAGGCATCCATAGAAGACCCTGCCCAGGTCCAAGTCAAAGAACTACACGTTCTCATCCGAGCCCTCGGCACTGAAGACCTCCACCATGGGCTGACCTCTCTCCTGACTGCCAGATACAGCAAAGCCTGGCTTACCCAGAAAACAGCTGGGGTCTTCTGCTTAACTCAGTTCCATCAAACTACCCAAGAGGTAACAGATTCTGGATGAATTTTTTAAAGGGTCTCAAGTTAAATGTTTCATTCATGATTCACAAAAGGCACTTCAAAATTCCACAGAGCCACAGGGTCACTGTTAGTAGGTCACCAATCCTCCTGTACAGGACCGATGGAGAAGCTCTAAGACAATGGGCTATGTGTTTCACCTGATGGGGTCCCTGGCCGTTTGTAAATAAATCTCGGATATTAGCTAGTTTGTCATTTATCTTGCAGTCAAGCATACACAAAACAGAAAGACACACAGTATGTTTGCACTTTTGAATAAATGAGATTTTGCTGTATCATGGCAGTTTATAGAGTATTCTCAAGTCTGTCATTTGACCTAAGATCCAACATTATAATCGTAAATTTAAGAGGTTAACAATGTGAGAGGTACTCATTGAGCACAATTTTCTAATAATCTAATCACCTTGCCGATTTGCACCCAGTGTCCATTTAGAAACATGAAATGAAGCTACTGGCACTCAATTGCCACATTGCTAGCATTTAATAAGGACTCCACTAGACGGAGGAACAAGGGCTCTCAAACCAAATAACCAACGACCACAAGCATTTCCTGTCAGACAAGCCAAGGCCCTGCTGGAGCTGCCTCTGAAGGCAGCCGGGTGATGGACAGGGCTGGTCTTCCCTCTGTGTGCCCCACTGCCAGGTGGCACCTTACCTTGCACAGGCGCTCAGGCTGCGCGGTGGTACAGATGCTTCACTCACACTTGCCCGGGGGCTAAAATCACAGCCTATGTATGACCAACCTGGCCTGGGGTGTTCTGAGGTAGTTCCTGAACTCGGGATGCCTGTTACCTACTCTCTTTCAGAAGTCAGGACATGTAGGAAGTATTAAAATATCCATGCATCGCTTTCATCAATAATCACTGTAATTGAGTGCAAAATAAAGGAAACTTGAGTTGCTTTATTTAGCTTCCAATTTCTGGGAGGCTCAAGAATTATAAGTATTCTGGACAACAGAAGAAAATAAGACTGTGCTTACAGATCTGGTTCTGCCATATTCTTGCTTTACGATTGCTATTTTATTGTTGCCCTTTCTGTTACATGGGATGTACACATCAGGTGTTAAAAGGTACAATACATTCTACAACTGAGCACCACTTTCTGTAACTGAACAGGCAAAGAAATTACACTGAACATCAGCATCTGGCAGTATTTTTTTGGAAAAAAAAAAGTGACTAAAATGGGTTTAAATTGATTAACACTATTAAATCACATCTAATATTTGATACTACATGATTCAATACAGCTATACGATACAATTATACAAAATGTGTTAACATCAAAGAATACAACCAAAATTAAGATAGCAAACGAAACCTATATAACTTTTTTTTTTTTACAGGAAAATACTTTTGAAGTATGCATGTAACTGCCCATTCTTTTAAAGAAAATCTACTGCAAGCAAAGTTATCAACCTCCAGAAAAATCACACATAGCATTACTAAGCATATCCCCAAAAAAGTGTACAATATGCACACTTGGAAAATACAAAATTAAAAAAATTGTAAGCAACAGGTGAGCTTCATATTTATAAGAATGTGAAAAGAAGTCCCATTTTTAGCACTGTTGTATAAAGAATTGTCTTTTGATGCGAAGTTCATGAATTGTCCTCCTGTTGGGACCACACTTTACAAAAACACTGTGTTTTTGAAACGAGATTACAGAGCAAGATAGAGCATCTTAGCAATGTCATCTTAGTAAAGTTTTCTTTTTTTTTTTTAATTTTTACTACTTTATCAAAACATGTCCCTTAGGTGTGTAGGATTCATTTTTAAAATTCTTCCTAGAAATAATATACAAAGGAGAGGCATATTTATTCCCAATCACACTTCTGGAAGATGCTTCCCGTGGTCGAGAAGGGTCTTCTCTCTTCTTTTCACTGGTTGTTTTTGGCCTTAGCATGTGTTAAGATGTGAGATTTCAGGTTAGTTGACTGAGCAAACTTCTTATTACAACCATCGAAGGGGCACACATAGGGCCTGTCTCCGGTATGGATTCGCACATGTGTGCGCAAATTGAAGTCCAGTGAAAAGCGTTTCCCACAGCCTTCAAACGTGCACTGTCAAGGAAAGACCAGAGATCAACCCACTCAGCAACTCTGACCAGACCCTGGGAGTCAGGAGCTCACTGCTTTGCTAGAGAACAGCCTATTTATTTTACCAAACACTTTTCATTCCTGCCCTGGGTGAACTTTGTGGATATATTCTAGAATCAGCAGGCAGGTTGGACAACCCCGAAAACCCGAGGACAGCCCTCACGAACTGTTTAAAACACTTGGCAAAATGGCAAGTCTTCCTAAATGCAGGCTAGAGTCCTAGTGCTGCTGTAAACATTTCCGACAATAAAATACAAATGATTAAGGGTTCTGGTGTCAGTTGTCAAAAAAGAACCATGTTAGATTTACTAGCTGCACTGCTAGTTCTTTCACTTATTTATGGGCTAAAAACAAAAAAAAAAATTACCTATATTTACACTCATACAACAAAATTCTAGAAACTTTATCAGTTAGTAATTCTACTATTAACTACCAAAAATAAATTACTTCAATCCTGTAATGAATGAAGTAGAAATTGAGTTTTAGGTATGCTCTTCAATCCTGTTCTCCTCCTGCCATAAAGTGTACTCCATCAACACCAATACATTCCGTACCCAGTACCACAGAGTATAGACAAGTAAGTCCAGAGCCCCGGCAACCCTTCCAAGCGACTCCCCAGGAGAAGTTTTGTTTCTCACCAAGGAGTAATAAGACCCCGAGTCTCTGGGCTGGCGCCTCCTGCCTCATCACCACACCACCTACACTTGCAGTGTTCAGACAGGCGAGGCAGTGTGGGGAAGAGAGGGAACTGGCTCTACCTGAAAGGGCTTCTCTCCAGTATGAACCAGTTGGTGTCGTTTTAGTTTTGAACTCTCAACAAAAGCTTTGCCACATTCTGCACAGACGTGGACTCTGGGACCGTGGGTGTGCAGATGTTTTCTCATGGCCGAGTTATCCCTGAACATCTTTGTGCAGCCCTTAAAACAGAGAAAGCAGCTTAGAGGTTCACATTGCAAACTGTTAGAAAGGATTCAACCATTTAACAGCCTTTACTGACATATTAAAACAAAACCACCTCCCCAACCCCCCATTTTAATTTTACTTAGTATTATGGTAGAACATTAATATCGTTTAAGACAAAAAACAGACAGCTGAAAAGTCATCATTTAATGCAAACCCTAGTTTTACAGATGAGGAAACTGAGGCTTAGAGATGTCTTTAAGTAGACTTGCCCAAGGTCACACTACTAGTAGTAGCCAAACTGGGAATAGAACCCAACACCCTGGCTTCCAGCTCTACCACAGCCGCCTCACCCGACTATGTACCCCAAAATGAAGTAACAGAAGCACTGCTAAGCAAATGGAGTTAAAATGACGGTAGTCCACCACTACCTTTGGTGGCCCCATATTCTGTGCTGCAACAATGGACTGTCATTCTCCATCGCCTACTGTTCCCTCTTCTCTCTTTGCCTCTTTCCCCTTCTTGACAGAGAAAGAAGCAAGAGGGTCTCCAAGGAATGGCAACTACAGAAGAAATTTATTTTGTGAGACACTAGGAAAAGGAAGAAGCAGGCAAATTGATACCAGTGCAGGGCGGGAAAGGCAGATGGATGTGTGGCGCTCGAGAAGCATGTCCTCAACAATTTCTTCTGCAGTTGTTGCCCAGTAATGGAGTGAATGGGGAAATGATAAGACAGCATGACAGAAGGACAGCACAAGTCACTAGACAGCTCACAGGCAGAAGGGAGAGGGAAGCCACAGTTTTTCCACCTTGACCCCTAGGTTGAATTTCCATTTAGAAAATGGAAATTTAAAAAATTTAACTGGTATACAATGTATACATGCATTGAAACATCACATGGTACCCCATAAATATGTACAAGTATTATGTGTCCATTATAAAGAAAACTTTAAGAAGTATACAGAGAAGCTAAAGGGATGGCATAGGCACTTCCAGCCTAACTGTTTTCAAATGCTTGTTATTGCAGCCCTGATGGAGATAGGTTTACATTTCAAATCGCCACAATAAGAATGCTGACAAAGAACAGGAAGGACTTGCTAGTGCACAGTCATTACAGGGACAAGACCATGAAACTAAATGTAGCCTGCTCCGATTGTTCACTTTTAACATTCTTTATTCCACTCAATCTCTCCTACTTTGTTCTCTGTACCTACGTGATACTTGATTTTTCTGTTAGTCTTATATCCAATTAAGTTTGAAAATAGCCCCCAACAAATATCTCAAAAGCACTTTTCAGGTTATCCTTTTATTTTAAAGACTAACTACATTTGAAAACAATTAAGTGCCTCTCTAATAACACACGATTATTAAGTCTTTATTTGGCTTATTTTAGCAACATCTAAAATAATTTCCAAATTTCAGTTACAAGCCTACATTCCCATAAAGGTCAATAGATGAGACACAACCCAGGATCTTAAGATGGATTTGTTAATATAATCCAAAAAGAAATGAAACGCTAACAGTAGAGTCAACACACAGTAATCAAGCAATGGCTCCCTGCAGTCATCCCATTTAACAGTATTTAAATTTAAGTGGCCTTACTAAATAACAGAACTTCATCTCTTGGATTTAGAAACCGAAGATTCTAATTCCTTGCTTCATTTAAATTATCAAAAGCAGAAACAAAAGTGCAAATTTCTTATAAACTCTCTAAAACTTCATCAACAGTTTAATGAACCCTGTCCCCCTAGCATTACTTACTTTATGAGGGCAAGCTATTGTTCTTGGAGCATCATCTTCTTTAATTTTTCTTGGCTTCATTCTTATCAAAAGAAAAAGAGAGACAGACAGATTTGTAGGAGTGGGTAGACTCAACTGGCATAAATCATATAGTCCCTAAAATGCTTTCCTTATAGGTACCCAAACTAAAATTATGATACATTTCCATGAAGGAGAAAGGATGAGACAACTCGCATTCACTAAGTACCAATGACTGTGAAGCACTCTTCCCATCTTACAGATAAGGATGCTGAGGCTAGAAACATCGAGTTGCTGCCTACAGTCTCACAGCTAATAAGCTGGTGCAGCTTAGAATGGCACTATGATCTGTGTGATTCACATACCTGTTCTTAACTCCAAACCCTTTAAGAAAACACAAAAAATCAACTCAGACAATCAGACGAATCTCCTCGTGAGAGGCAAGGGAAGATATCCAAAAGCAGCTGCTGCGATGATGAAGGTGCCTTATGAAAAAGGAGCGGTGAACACAGGAGTGTCCTAAAATATCCATCTCTATATGTGAAATGGGTCCAATTAGTACTGACACAAATGATCTTTAAAATATATCATTTTAAAGGGTACAGAAGAGTCCTTTTAAATCAAGATTTATAGATATTAAATATCTCTGGAAGGACACACGACAAACCATGAGCACCAGTTACTTTGGGGAAAGAGCTCTTAGGGCCTGGCGGACAGATGGGAACACCACATACTCTCATACTGTTACCCTGCTTCTGGATGGGGGCTTGGAAGTTCTCATTTGTACCAAGAGTCCTGGTAATGTGGTAACCGTCTGGCAGAGCCCCATGTGAAATTACTATCCAGAGAGCCTCCTGGTTTGGTAACTTACCTACCTGCTTCTCCACTGAATCAAGCTTTGGACTTTTGTCAAAACTTTCTCTCCAAATATTCCCTATAGATCTGTGTGTGGTAGGGGGGTAAGAAATTAAGCGTTCCTAAAAAAACTAGAAAATAAATTTAAATCTCGGAAACAGATTTTCTTTTTGTCCTTAGTTTTACCCACCTCACACCCCTCCATGATGGTTCATATTTAATAAATAACTAAATCAGCCGGGTATGGTGGCTCACGCCTGTAATCCCAGTACTTTGGGAGGCCAAACTGGGAGGACTGCTTGAGCCCAGGAGTTCAAGACCAGCCTGGGAAACACAGTGAGACTCTGTCTCTACAAAAAATAAAAAAATTAAGCCTGGGCAACATGGACAAAACCCTGTCTCTATCAAAAACAAACCCACAGGCCGGGCGTGGTGGCTCACGCTTGTAATCCCAGCACTTTGGGAGGCCGAGGCGGGCGGATCACGAGGTCAGGAGATCGAGACCACAGTGAAACCCCGTCTCTACTAAAAAATACAAAAAAATTAGCCGGGCGTGGTGGCGGGCGCCTGTAGTCCCAGCTACTCGGAGAGGCTGAGGCAGGAGAATGGCGTGAACCCGGGAGGCAGAGCTTGCAGTGAGCCGAGATTGCGCCACTGCACTCCAGCCTGGGCGACAGAGCAAGACTCCGTCTCAAAAACAGAAGAGAATAGGAGGGAGAAACAAAAACAAACCCACAAAAAAACCCCCCAAATCAGCCAGGCATGGTGGTGTGTGTCGATAGTCCCAACCACTTGGGAGGCTGAAGGCAGGAAGATCGCTTGAGCCCAGAAGGTCAAGGCTGCAGTAAGCCACGACTGTGCCACTGCATTCCAGCCTAGGTGACAGAACAAGACTCTGTCTTGGATTTAAAAAAAATAAATAAAATAATAATTTAAAAAACTACAGCTGGGCGTAGTGGCTCACACCTGTAATGCCAGCACTTTGGGAGGCCGAGGCAGATGGATCACTTGAGGCCAGGAGTTTGACACTAGGCTGGCCAACATGGTGAAACCCCATCTCTACTAAAAATACAAAAATTAGTCGGGTGTGGTGGCAGATGCCTGTAACCCCAGCTACTCAGAAGGCTGAGGCAGGAGAATTGCTTGAGCCAGGGAGGCGGAGGTTGCAGTGAGCCGGGATTGTGCCATTGCACTCCAGCCTGGGCGGCAAGAAGGAAATGCTGTCTCAAAACAAAACAAAACAATCAAACAAACAAACAAACCAAACCAACAAAAAACTAGCTGGGGGCCACTATTCTGAGTGAAGTAACTCAGGAATGGAAAATCAAACGCGGTATGTTCTCACTTATAAGTGGGAACTAAGCTATGAGGATACAAAGACATGCAGAGTGATATGATGGACTTTGGGGACTTAGTAGGGAAAGAATGGTGTGGGATAAAAGACTACATACGGGATCCAGTGTGCACTCAGATCTCAGAATTCATCAATATAGAATTCATCCATGTAACCAAAAACCACTTATACACCAAAAGCTACTGAAATTTTTTAAAAAGTCAAAGTCGAAAAACAAAGCTGGGCGCGGTGGCTCAAGCCTGTAATCCCAGCACTTTGGGAGGCTGAGGCGGGCGGATCACGAGGTCAGGAGATCGAGACCATCCTGGCTAACACGGTGAAACCCCGTCTCTACTAAAAACACAAAAAATTAGCCGGGCGTGTTGGCGGGCGCCTGTATTCCCAGCTACTCGGGAGGCTGAGGCAGGAGAATGGCGTGAACCCAGGAGGTGGAGGTTGCGGTGAGCCGAGATCGCGCCACTGCACTCCAGCCTGGGGGACAGAGAAAGACTCCGTCTCAAAAAAAAAAAAAAAAAAAAAAAGCCCACCTAAGTGAATCCTTAAAAGCAAGAGCTAATTTACCACCACTCTTTTGTTACAAAAAAATACTCCTTAAAAAAAAAAATTAATTGTGTGATCTTTTCAGTTTGTGAAGGCCCTAACAATGTCCTTCTTCACTTATAATCTGGGAAAAGGATGACCTGATCTGTAAACTGAACACATGAAATCACTGGTTAAACTTTCCATGCCCTGGAGGAGTATATGAGGAACAACAGATCTGGTAACTATCACTTATCTCCATGGAGTTGGTTCGAGACTGTACATATTTGCTATTTTAAATTCTACGAGAACATTTCCTTTTTTCCCGGGTCACTGCAACCCCTCCAGGTTCACCCATTCTCTGCCTCACCCCTATACTGACTACAGGCCCCCCACCCCGAGATGGGGTTTCACCGTGTTAGCCAGGATGGTCTTGATCTACTGACCTCGTGATCCGCCCGCCCACAAGAACATTTTCAATTCAGTGTCCTCCCCCTTCCCAGCCCTGTAGATATTTGTCCTTTCTCGTAAATGGATTATAGATTGAGAATCCCTAAACATCCAAAATCTGAAACTATCTGAGTGCTAACATGACGCACTCATGTGACAGGGTCACAGTGAAAACTTTGTTTCGTGTACAAAATTATTTAAAATATTGTATAACAGCTTGGGCAACAAAGCAACACCCCGTCTCTAAAAAAATTAAAAGCCAGGCATGGTGGCGCATGCCTACAGTCCCAGCTACTTGGGAGGCTGCGGAGATAGAATCCTTTCAGCCCAGGCATTTGAGGCTGCGATCCAACTTCGGTGACAGAACAAGACCCTGTTTCAAAAAAAAAAAAAGTATAGAATTGCCTTCAGGCTATGTGTATAAGGTGTAATGAAACATAAATGAATTTCAAATTTCGTGTTTAAACCTGAGTCCTAGTCTTAAGATAACTCATTATGCATATGCAAAACCCCAAATTCCAAAGTGCTACTGTTCCTAAGCATTTTGGATAAAGGATGCTCAACCTGTAACACCAGTTAGCAAGTTTTTTTAAGTGCCTGTTGTAAACAGGACTCTGAACTAGCCTTTCTTATCTTAAATACAAATAAATCCTGGAGTTTTGGTCTGAGTTCACAAAATCAGGTAGGACAGAAGTTTGGTGCCACTGCGCCACCTTGAGGTTACATCAGTTTGGAAAACAACAGTGACTGATATGAAAGGTTTCTATTCCACACAAATATTATTTTTTTATTTTTAATTAAATTAAGTTAATTAATTATTTTTTGAGGCGGAGTCTCGCTCTGTTGCCCAGGCTGGAGTGCAGTGGTGCAATCTCAGCTCACTGCAAGCCCTGCCTCCCGGGTTCATGCCATTCTCCTGCCTCAGCCTCCCGAGTAGCTGGGACTACAGGCACCCACCACACCTGGCTAATTTTTTGTATTTTTAGTAGAGACGGGGTTTCTCACCATGTTGGCCAGGATGGTCTCGATCTCCTGACCTCGTGATCCGCCCACCTCAGCCTCCCAAAGTGCTGGGATTACAGGTGTGAGCCACCGCGCCCAGCCTATTTTTACTTTCTTTTTTAAGTTTTAGTCTTCCCAATTAAGAGTGAATACTTATTCTTTGAAAATTCTACTGAAACATTGTTTTGTTTTTGTAGAGATGTGGTTTCACCATGTTGCCCAGGCTAGTCTCAACTCCTGAGCTCAAGCAATCCACCTGCTTAGGACTCCTTGGAAAACATTCTGTGTTGAGTGTGAAGATGGCTACATGACTGACTGTCCAAATTCACAGAATAGTACATACATACCTAAAAGGGGGTAGACTTTACCATCTGCAAATTAAATCTTAGTAAACATGGCTTAGTAAGGTCCTCTCTCATACATTTTCTTTTCTTTCTTTTTTTTTTTTTTTTTTTTTTTGAGATGGAGTTTCACTCTTTTGCCTGGGCTGGAGTGAAGTGGTGCGATCTTGGCTCACTGCAACCTCCGCCTCCTGGGTTCAAGCGATTCTCCTGCCTCAGCCTCCCGAGTAGCTGGGATTACAGGTGCGTGCCACCACTCCTGGCTATTTTTTTTTTTGTATTTTTAGTAGGGATGGGGTTTCACCATGTTGGTCAGGCTGGTCTGGAACTCTTGACCTCAGGTGATCCACCCACCTTGGCCTCCCAAAGTGCTAGGATTACAGGCGTGAGCCACGGCACCCAGCCTCCCATAATTTTCCTAGAGTTATTCCTAGTAACTTAATTTTTTTTTTTTTTTTGAGACAGAGTCTTGCTCTGTCGCCCAGGCTGGAGTGCAGTGGAGCAATCTTGGCTCACTGCAAGCTCCGCCTCCTGGGTTCAGGCCATTCTCCTGCCTCAGCCTCCTGAGTAGCTGGGACTACAGGCACCTGCCACCACACCAGGCTAATTTTTTTTTGTATTTTTAGTAGAGACGGGGTTTCACCGTGCTAGCCAGGATGATCTTGATCTCCTGACCTCGTGATCCACCCGCCTCAGCCTCCCAAAGTGCTGGGATTACAGGCATGAGCTACCGCGCCCGGCCACCTAATGTTTTAAAAGATATTTTATCATGGAAATTTTCAAATATGCCCCCAAAGTAAAGAGAACAGTCTCAGGTACCATTTACCCAACTGTTGGTTTGTTATTATAAGTGGTATTATTTTTTCTTAAAATGTCATTTTCAAAATGTGTGCTAGTATTTAGAAATATATTTAATTTTAGAATGAGAGTTTAAAATGCATTTGGACAAATATACCCTTGGACTTAAGGAGTAAGTGGAAGATTTAAATGCAGCCACTCTTAAGCTCCTTGGCAAATCATCCTCCTTCACACAGAGTGGCAAATGCAGCAGTATACGTTGGTACTTTTTACATTTTATTTGAATGCTAACAATGAAAAAAGTCATTTTCCAAAAATATACTTAGTTGTTTCATTTTGTGAGTAAAGAGTAAAAATCATATACCACTGAGAACATCTTCTCACCCTCCTCAACTATTCAGAAGTAACTAAGATTTAAGTCTTCCATTCACCAACTGACACTTTTGAACCCAGAGAGTCCTTTTGAACCCGGAGACAATGATGACAACAGCATAGACATTATGAATGAGGCAGTATGGGATGTGTGACTTGGAGCTGACTTCTACGAGCTGCATGACCTTGAGCAAACTGTAACTTCTCGGCCTCGGTTTCTTATTCTGTAAAAAGGTATAATGCTACCTACTTAAGACCTGTGTGTTAAGCACTTGGGAAATGATAGCTCTTATTACCATTGGCTATGTGTGAAATGGGTCTAGCTAAAAATGAGTTCATTCTTAACCACCCTTCGATAAAGGACTGAGAAACTGGAGAAAGCATGGATATAGGAGGAACACACCCCTCAACGCAGTACATGTTATATGGAGGAGTCAGGCACCCAACGACTCAGGTTTCCTGTCAAGCAGAGAGGGAGAATACACTCCCAATGACATGACTGCCCGATTTATAATAGCTCATTCTGGCACACGTGGGAAGAACATTGTAAAGATTGTGGACTTCAGAACCCAAACTTCTGGCACAATATCAGCAGAGCATTGTGTAAACCGAAGTTCTAACCAACAGATCTGCAAATATCCCAGAAAGGGAGATGAAACATTTTTGGACAAGTGACTCTTTAATGAAAATAAGCCTCTTCCATAAAAAACAAGGTTAGCTGACTTCCAGACCAGAACCATCCTCTGATCTGTGCTGTTGGGACAGAAGTTCCTGCGTCATACGGCTGTCATTTGCAAGCATGATTCACCTCCCTTCTTTGTGAAAAGATAATATTGCCTTAGACAAATAAAGTTTGTTCAATGAATTATCTCTTAAATATTAATATTCATGTGATGATACTGAAGGGTTTTGAGGTATTTTCATCTCCATTATCACATTTCATCTATACATTAATATTGTGAAAGTCTCAGGGTAAGTAGTGAACAACAACAAAAATACCAATTTGGGATTGGCCTAACCATTCTATTTTAATCTTTCTAGACCAAAGGTTTTCAAAGGTCTAACTTTATTTAGTGAAACACATACAAAGGTGGTCACTTTACAGGAAACAGAACTCACTGGACCCCACTCACTGACCACTTTTCGAAATGTTTACTGAACAGACATTTCGGGAAAAAAAGTCATCCATAGACTGTCCACCTTCCCAATGTCAGATTTTCCAATTAAAGTCATTATGGCTTATATTTTGCCCATGTGCGTATGTAACTGATTTACTAGGCAGTCTAGGTTGAGTGCAGCATGAGCCTGAAATACTCTTTGGACAGTTTCAAGTCCAGTCCAGCACCCCATCACCCCAGTGCAGAGAGACAGAAAAGCAGCTTACAATCTAACTTAAGCCAACAGCTGCGGCTCTAATGCCACTTTGTGAGTGCTGAGGGCGAAGACTGGAGGCCAGCAGGACAGGTTCTATGGGCCGTAATTAGCGAAGATGTGGTCTGGCCTCCAAGAGTTTAAAACTCTTGGTGCCTCTATCTTCTGCTCTCAGAGTCCCGGGCATCAATTCCTGAGCCTCCAGAAAATCCCACTCGACTGTTACACACATCCTCAAAATGTGAAGATCTAACAAAACAGGGCACCTAGGTGCAAATAGTTCTCACCAACACCACTGTCCAATTACAGATATTTGTTTAGATGAACATGAGCTTCAAGAGCTACTATGTTAGAGGCCGAGTGCAGTGGCTCACGCCTGTAATCCCAGCACTTTGGAAGGCCGAGGTGGGCAGATCACCTGAGCTCAGGAGTTGGAGACCAGTCTGGCCAACATAGTGAAACCCTGTCTCTACTAAAAATACAAAAATTAGCTGGGCGTGGTGGCGGACACCTGTAATCCCAGCTAGTCAGGAGGCTGAGGCAGGAGAATTGCTTGAACCTGGGAGGCGGAGGCTGCAGTGAGCTGAGATCATACCACTGCACTCCAGCCTGGCGACAGAGCAAGACTCCATTTCAAAAAAAAAAAAAAAAGCTACTATGTAGAATGTGGATGAGAGGGAGCCCAACCCTTGACCCACCTCACAGGGCCCAAACTCTGTAACTTTACTTTTTACACTGTCAAGGCGAGCAAGATTTCATTCTTTTCCACAAATGAAATCTTTTAACAGGCTAATAAAAGAAATGCTATTTACATTCATATTGTGATTATGCAAATATTATTTACTGTAGGGCTAAACAGTGTGCTAGGATCACACTTAATGCTCTACAAGTACAACACAGGAGCTGCAAAGAGAGAATCTTCCCAGAGTCAGGTCAAAGAAGCTCTCTCTTTCAATACTGTCAAAATTAGGCCCCATTTTTCAGGCTATGGCTTTCTTTGCCCTACTCCCTCACCCCTTTTCATGGAGTTTCCGATTGCCTTTTCTCTTTCTTTCTCAGAAGACCCTTTTCCATACCACCAAACTTCTTACTCACTCTACCCACTACTGAATGAAACCGACTTTTCCTTAAATTCTTACAGCCAGCCAACTTTCTATTCTAAATGGAATACATTTTCCAGCCTGCTGCACAGCTGTCCTCTTGGTTGTTGTGCACTAGGAAATCTTCCTTCTGATGTTCATCCTCATTTCGCTGTATTATATCTTCAAGTTACCTCCTCAGAAAGGGTGCATGCAACATAAATCCTTGGGTCTCTAAAATTGTCATCTCTTGCCCTTGTATCTGACTTGATAGCTTTGCTGGATCAATAACTCTATGTTTACAGTAATTTCTCCTCTCAAAGCATTGTTTTATTGTCTCTAATTATCCTCTGCTACCGAAGAAAAGTCTCATTCAGGTCTATCATTCTTTCCACTTGACGGCCTATCTCACTGAAACTTTTAGGTTCTTCAGCCTTGGTGTTTTGGATGGCTATCTGGTACCCGGGTGCCAGTCTCTGTGGGTGGTCCCCTTCTTAAGGAGTATGGTCTAAGGTAGCCATGTTACCTTCCCAACAGTAACATGTGTCCCTGGATTTTCTGTTCAGAAGACTGGGGACAAACTTTTAGATCAGCTGTTCCAATGCTCCAAGGAGGGTGAGCAGTGCCAAGGGTCACCAACACCTAATGGCTTTAACTGCTCACCACCCACAGATTCCCTCTCTCTTCAAAACCTTTCCTTCAGCCCTCTGCCCCTCCACGGCAACTCCTTCACAATGTATAATCTAAAGAGGTTTTATTCCCCTCTCTCGTACCTCCTGAGTCTCCTTCTATTTGTCTGAATGATGCTTTTACTCTGCCACCGGGACCTCTTACCCTCTGACATGGTTTCGCTGTGTCCTCACCCAAATCTCAACTTGAATTCTATCTCCCAGGATTCCCACATGTTGTAGGTGGGACCCGGGGGGAGGTAACTGAATCATGGGGACCAGTCTTTCCCATGCTATTCTCATGATAGTAAGTCTCATGAAATCTGAGATGGGTTTATCAGGGGTTTCCACTTTTGCTTCTACCTCATTTTTCTCTTGCCGCCACCATGTAAGAAATGACTTTTGCCTCCTGCCATGATTCTGAGGCCTCCCCAGCCATGTGGACAGGGGAGAATCACAATTGTAATTTAAAGTTTCAAAAGGCCAGGCACGGTGGCTCACACCTGTAATCCCAGCCCTTTGGGAGGCCGAGGCAGGTGGATCACGAGGTTAGGAGTTCAAGACCAGCCTGGCCAAGATGGTGAAACCCTGTCTCTACGAAAAATACAAAAATTAGCCGGGTGCAGTGGCAGGCGCCTGTAATTCCAGCTACTTGGGAGGCTGAGGCATGAGATCACTTGAACCCAGGTGGAAGAGGTTGCAGTGAGCCGAGGTCGTGCCACTGCACTCCAGGCTGGGCGACAGAGTGAGACTCCATCTCAAAAAAAAAAAAAAAAAAAAAGCTTCGGTGTTCTGGTTTGGGGCTCACAGTAGTCAGTATTTGGTTTGAGATGCTGTTAATAATAAAACATCCATGTTGAACTTGAGGCGGTTTTTAGGAAGTAAGTTGAGGCTGGAGTCATCTAATGAGCAGTGGCTAAAAGCATCAAAATGGTAAGCATGCTCTTACTCCTCCCCCTGCCCCCCACTGAGCACATAGTCAATCTGTTTCTAAATCTTTTTTCCATTATCTTTTGTAGTTTTTTTCTTTCTCTCTTTTTTTTGAGGGTGGGGGGGCGGGGAAGGAGTTTCCCTCTTGTTGCCCAGGTTGGAGTGTGATGGCGTGATCTCGGCTCACTGCAACCTCCGCCTCCTGGGTTCAAGCAATTCTCCTGCCTCAGCCTCCCTAGTAGCTGGGATTACAGGTGCCTGCCATCAAGCCCTGCTAAGTTTTTGTATTTTCAGTAGAGACGGGGTTTCACTATGTTGGCCAGGCTGGTCTCGAACTCCTGACCTCAGGCGATCCACCCACCTCAGCCTCCCAAAGTGCTGGGATTACAGGCGTGAGCCACCACGCCTGGTTCAGTTTCTTTCTTTTTTAGAGACAACTTTGCTCTGTACCCAAGCTGGAGTGCAATGGCATGAGCTCACTGCAGCCTTGACCTCCTATGTTCAAACAATTCTCCCACTCAGCCTCCCAAGAAGCTAGCTGCACATCACCAAACTGAGCTTTTAGAGATGGAGTCTCATCATTTTGCCCAGGCTGGTCTCAAACTCCTGGCCTCAAGCGATCCCACCTCCGCTTCCCAAAGTGTTGAGGTTACAGGCTTGAGCCGCAGAGCCCAGCTGGTCTCTTGTAATTTCTATCACATTTATTCCTTTGTTATCTCACTGCCACAATTCTAACTCAGGCCTTCATTAACTCTTGTTCAACTGACCTCTCCCATTTCCTGTGCCTGTATGAATCTAGCCTGCACAGACAGTTGCAAAGGACTTCTCCCAAGTTAAAGCTCTACTCACAGCCCCTTCTCCCCAGCTCAAAGTCTGCAGTAGCTGCCCACTGCATATGAGAAATGTCTGCACAGCTTGGCCCAGGATTCATCGACCTTAATGATCTGGTTCCGGTTTACCTCAACTCGTCATTTCTCTGGAAGCGCCCTAATTCCCAGGAAACCCTCCATCTCTATCAAAACTCTAGGGCCAGCTGGGTGCAGTGGCTCATGTCTGTCATCATTTTGGGAAGCCAAGGTGGTGGATCACTTGAGGTCAGGAGTTCGAGACCAGCCTGGCCAACATGGTGAAACTCTGTCTCTACTAAAAACACAAAAATTAGCCAGGCATGGTGGCATGCACCTGTAATCCCAGCTACTTGGGAGGCTGAGGTAGGAGAATCGCTTGAACCCAGGAGGTGGAGGTTGCAGTGAGCTGAGGTCATACCACTGCACTCCAGCCTGGGAGATGAGTGAAAATCCATCTCAAAAAACAAAACTAACAAACAAAAACTCTTGGGCCACGTGCAGTGGCTCATACCTGTAATCCCAACAATTTGAGAGACTGAGGCAGGAGGATCACTTGAGGCCAGGAGCTTGAGGCCAGCCTGGGCAACATAGTGAGACCCCATCTCTACAAAAAATAAAATAAAATAAAATAAAATAAATTAGCCAGGCATGGTGGCACACACCTGTAGTTCCAGCTGCTCGGGAGGTGTGGCAGGAGGACTGCTTGAGGCTGCAGTGAGCTATCATCATGCTACTGCACTCCAGCCTGGGCAACAAGGTGAGAACCTCCATGTATCAAACCACAATGGAATTCTTAACGCCCATTTGACAAGTGGGGAAACGAGCTCCAGGTGGCAGGAATTGCCCACCTTGTTTTCGGCAGGGCCAAGAGGGAAGCCAGGACACTGAACGGTCTCCACCTCTACCACTCTGCTCTCAAAAGAAAAAAAAAAAAAAGCAACCCACTCTGTTCTCAGAATGTGCAAGATCAAAAGGATTTCTTTCTTCTTGATGCTGCCCTTGCCAAAATTTCCTGAGCTATTCCAGGTTCCAACCAACCTCAGGTATGGAAAGGCATTAGGCTTTCTGCTCCAGAGTTTATTAGTTCATTTAACTTAAAAGTTTACATCTTTGTGGGTATTTTCAGCTCTTTGTACAAACTGCCAAACAGTACTAGAAAGTAACACAAAAAGTAGGTTTCTACAAGAACCCAGCCCACTTTAGGCAAAACAAACACACCCAACCAATGGGTTCAGAGCTTCTCCACTGCTCGCCATGTCCAAGCCATAAATACTTGATCTCCTCCTGTCATGCCAGCTTAAATTAACATACCAGGAGCTTAACTGATGACAAGACAAACACGAATTTATGAAATCCTTCCCAGTGGTCAGCTGGATGAATCAAGTACAGACCCAGGTCTCCAGCAGCATAGACCAATACAACACACCCAAATTTAAAATGTGTACCACAGGCTGGGCACAGTGGCTCACACCTGTATCCTAGCACTTTGGGAGGCCGAGGCAGGCGGATCACTTGAGGCCAGGAGTTCGAGACCAGACTGGCCAACAGGATGAAACCCTGTCTCTACTAAACACACAAAAATTGGCTGGGCGTGGTGGCACACGCTCATAATCCCAGCTACTTGGGAGGCTGAGACAGGAGAATCGCTTGAACCAGGGAGGTGGAGGTTGCAGTGAGCTAAGATTGCACCACTCTACTCCAGCCTGGGCAACAAGCAAGACTCTTGTCTCAAAAAAATAAAAAATAAAATGTGTACCAAGAAGCCATAAGGCAGTGTGGAAGATATCCATTCCAAAATAAATTACGTGCAATTTTATTTACTCACATGCAATGCCTATAAATAAAGGGTATTTGCTTCATCTTACTGCAAGGATCTAAAATGCTGCCACTCACGTTGATAGCATAGTTACTACTAAAAATAAAACCGACTGTTAGAATTGCTTGAACCCGGAAGGCAGAGGCTGCAGTGAGCCGAGATCGCACCACTGGACTCCAACCTGGGCAACAGAGCGAGGCTCCATCTCAGAAAAAAAGAAACAAAAAACAAACAAACATATAAAACTGACTGCTTTTGTTTTCAGGAATTTCCCTAGAGAAAGAATACAAACCACCATTTTGACTTAGGCACAGGAAAACATAGCTGGCAAGACTCAAGCACTTTCTGTAATTAAAAGAAAGGAAAGTTCTTATAACTTACCTAGCAAATTCTGCCAGTTGTTTGGGATCTGAGAGGTCAATGCCAGGTATTCCTCCAGGAGGAAGTTTCTTTCCTGTCATATATTCTGAATAATCAGGAGGTGAGTTCTCGCCAATGATCTGTTCTTCAACCACTGTCTCATGGTCAATATCTTTTTTTTCATCTGAAACACATCATGAGATTGATTATCTTTAGCTGAGTAAATAGATTTTAAAAACTACAAAAACTGCTTTCACCAGTAACTTCTTAAATGGGGTGATTTACAGCCACCAGCTCAATTTGTTTTCTCTCTTTTTTTTGGAGAACCGGTCTCACTGTCACCCAGGCTGGAGTGCAGTGGCCCAGTCACAATCACGGCTCATTCAGCCTCAAACTCCTGGGCTCAAGCAATCCCCCCACCTCAGCCTCCTGAGTAGCTGGGACTACAGGCAGGTGCCACCACACCCAGCTAATTATTTCTATTTATTGTAGAGACAGGGTCTCACAATGTTACCCAGGCTGGTCTGGAACACATGCACTCAAGCGATCCCTCCTGCCTTGACCTCCTACAGTCCTGGTATTACAGGCATGAGCCACCATACCCAGCCTAGATTTCAGCTTTTTACTCACACCACACACATTTCCTGGCAACTACCAATTCAGTGGTGCTTATTCAAATCTGATTTCATAGCCTTCACCTCTTAGCTAGTCTCTTGCTACCTCTCCAGCCTCCTCCCTCTTCACTCCTCTATTGTGGCCCTTTAGCTCCCCAATTGTATCATGGCCCACCTACCCTAACCTCAAGGCGTTTATTCATGCAATTTCCATTGACTACAATTTGTAATTATAGCTGTGTGATTTTTGTCATCCTCCCACTAGACTGTAAGCTGCATAAGGACATGGAGGTTGGTCAGTTTTGATCCCATGCATTTACAGAGCCTTGTTCAAAATCTGCACATACCTGGCCCTCAACAAATGTATGTTCGGCCCAGCACCAGTGGTTCATGCCTATAATCCCAGCACTTTGGAAGGCCGAGGTGGGTGGACTGCTTGCAATCAGGAGTTTGAGACCAGCCTGGCCAACATGGCAAAACTCCATCTCTACTTAAAAATACAAAAACTAGCCAGGCATGGTGGTGCATGCGTGTAATACCAGCTACTCAGGAGGCTGAGGCAGGAGAATTGCTTGAACCAGGAGGCAGAGGTTGCAGTGAGCTGAGATCATGTCAGTGCCCTCCAGCCTGGGTGACAGAGTGAGAGTGTCACAAAAAAACAAAACAAAAAATAAAAATAAATAAGCATATGTTCAAAGAAATGTATGACATCTCTACTTGTATGTCTTACTGCCATCTCAAATCCAACAGGTTACAAAAAACAGGCCAAGTGCAGTGGCTCATGCCCGTAATCCCAGCACTCTGGGAGGTCAAGACAGGAGGATCACTTAAGCCCAGAAGTTCCTAGACCAGCCTGGACAACAAAGGGAGAGACCCCATCTCCACAAAAAAATTAAAATTAGCCAGGCATGGGGTGCATGCCTGTAGTCCCAGCTACTTGGGAGGCTGAGGCAGGATAATCACTTGAGCCCAGGAGGTCGAGGCTGTAGTGAACCGTGACCACATCACTGCAACTTCAGTCTAGAGCAAGACTCTGCCTCAAAAAAGGGCCAGGCACGGTGGCTCACACCTGTAATCCCAGCACTTTGGGAGGCTGAGGGGGGTGGATCACGAGGTCAGGAGATCAAGAGCATCCTGGCTAACACAATGAAACCCTGTCTCTACTAAAAATACAAAAAATTAGCCAGGCGTGGTGGCAGGCACCTGTAGTCCCGGCTACTCAGAGGCTGAGGCAAGAGAACTGCTTGAACCCGGGAGGCGGAGCTTGCAGTGAGCGGAGATTGTGCCACTGTACTCCAGCCTGGGTGACAGAGCGAGACTCTGTCTCAAAAAAAGAAAAAAAAATACATATATATATATATATTCATATATTCAGACCCCATATAATTCATTTCCCATATCTCAGACACCAAATCCTACTGATCCCCTTTAAAAGATCTCTCGGCCAGGGCACAGTGGCTCATGCCTGTAATCCCAGCATTTTGGGAGTTCAAGACCAGCCTGGCCAACATGATGAAACCCCAACTCTACTAAAAATACAAAAATTAGCCAGGTGTGGTGGCGGGCGCCTGTAAGCCCAGCTACTCGGGAGGCTGAGGCAAGAGAATCGCTTAAACCCGGGAAGCAGAGGTTGCAGTGAGCCGAGACTGTACTCCACCCTGGGCAACAGAGCAAGACTCCGTCTCAAAACAAATAAACAAACAAACAAACAAAAAACACCAGTCTTCTCTCTTTGATCCACTGCCATCAACTTATTTCCTATTATCTCAAACCTAAATGACTGTAGTAGTTTCTTAATTGATTTTCACAATTATTTTCTCTAGTGATACTGCAAAAGATAAACTGGCACAGAAAATATAGCTGATATATTTTCACCCATGGTATAATCCCTTCAGTGCTGCTGTAAATTATTTCAATCTGGCATTCTGGGTCCAATGCTGTCTGGTCCCACTTTAACAACATACCCGGTCTTACCTTCTATTTCTCCTTTGCACATGCCTTCTATATTCTAAGCAGCTTTTCTCACAGGTTAAATTCACCAGTGCATGGCAGGAGGTTTTCAGTAAGTGTGAGTTTTGCTCTCTCTTACCACCTCTCTTCTCAACCCAGCCTCCCCTCTAAAGTCTAGCTCAAATTCTAGAGAATTTGAGGGCGTGTTGATTTTATCAGTTCAGTCTTGATTCCTACCTTTTCTTTGAGCTCCTAGATTATTCCCTGACAGACTCAATCACTCCAGTTTGAATTTTTGTTGGTCTTGCCTCTTTTTTTTTTTTTTTTTTTTTGAGACCGAGTCTCGCTCTGTCGCCCAGGCTGGAGTGCAGTGGCACAATCTCGGCTCACTGTAACCTCCGCCTCCCAGGTTCAAGTGATTCTCCTGCCTCCACCTCCCGATTAGCTGGGACTACAGGTGCACACCACCATGCCCAGCTAATTGTTTGTATTTTTAGTAGAAACAGGGTTTCACCATGTTGGCCAGGATGGTCTCGATCTCTTGATCTCGTGATCTGCCCGCCTTGGCCTCCCAAAGTGCTGGGAGCCACAGTGCCTGGCGGGTCTTGCCTCTTAAGGTAGAGTAGAAGTGCCCAGAAGCCAAAAACAAGCCTTCTTCTACCTTTGATGCCTAAATTAGAAATAGGTACTCCGAAATTTTCAAGGCTAACTGCAAGTTTTTGCTTCTCAAACAAATTGTCTGTCTCACCAAAAGTAGTAAAATAAAATATTTCAGATGTGAAACTGGCCTCAACTTTTATCTTGAATTACCTTTCCACCAGTGTTAAAAATCAAGACCAACGACCAAACCAAAACGAAACCTACAACCACCAAAAACTACATGTAACTGCTTAGCACACAGCTTTCTGACCTCAGAGCAAAGCTGGAGTATGAGAGGAAGATCAAGAGAGAACGTAGGTTCCATTTGATTCAAGTGGTCATTATCAAGTTCAATCACTCTCAGCAATGAAAAGCACTGAATACAATTGTAAACTTTAAATGCCTCTAATTCCACCACTCTTCATTCTAGGAAATATAATTATACATCATTACAAGGAATCACAGATTTTTTTCATTTTACTGAGGAGAATGGGCAGGCACAGAGAGGTTAAGTAACCTGCTCAGGGTTAACTGGCTGTCGCCCAGGCTGGAGTGCAGTGGCGCAATCTCGGCTCACTGCAAGCTCCGCCTCCCGGGTTCACGCCATTCTCCTGCCTCAGCCTCTCCGAGTAGCTCGACGCCCGGCTAATTTTTTGTATTTTTAGTAGAGACGGGGTTTCACTGTGGTCTCGATCTCCTGACCTCGTGATTCGCCCGCCTCGGCCTCCCAAAGTGCTGGGATTACAAGCTTGAGCCACCGCGCCCGGCCAGATTTATATGCTTAACTGTTAAGCTCTGCTGCCTCTTGTTTGGAACCAGAAAGAACACTAGTGATAATATACCCAAGGTTATCCTTTTTTTTTTTTTTTTTCTTTTTGAGATGGAGTCTCGCGCTGTCGCCCAGGCTGGAGTGCAGTGGCGCAATCTCGGCTCACTGCAAGCTCCGCCTCCCGGGTTCACGCCATTCTCCTGCCTCAGCCTCTCCGAGTAGCTGGGACTACAGGCGCCCGCCACCACACCCGGCTAATTTTTTGTATTTTTAGTAGAGACGGGGTTTCATCGTGGTCTCGATCTCCTGACCTCGTGATCCACCCGCCTCGGCCTCCCAAAGTGCTGGGATTACAAGCATGAGCCACCGCGCCCGGCCCCAAAGTTACCCTTATCCGTTCACAGATGAAGACTATCTATCCACAGATGGTGGGGCCTAGGAAAAAAATAGCCGGATGTATTCAGAAAAAGGGACAGGAAATATAGTTACTGACCCTAAGCCAGGACTCAAATTCTTTAATTTCATTCCTGTTCCCAGGGCTGCCTGCTCCTACGACAACCCCTTCACGTGCCTATCCCTCTAGCCTGGGCATAGCTACTTCTACATCAAAATTTTCAAGTGGTACAGAAATACTTTGGTGGCCAAGGAGCTATTTGTCCCCATGTTTTATATTTCTTTCTTTTCTTTTTTTTTTTTTTTTTGACACGGTCTCCCTCTGTTGTCCAGGCTGGAGTGCAGTGGAGCAATCATGGCTCACTGCAGCCTTGACCTCCAAGGTTCAAGCAATCCTCCCACCTTAGCCTCCCATGTAGCTGGGACCACAGACAGGCACCACCATGCCCAGCTAATTTTATTTTTTGTAGAGATGTGGTCTCACTATGTTACCTAGGCTGGTTTTGAACTTCTGGGCTCAAGCAATCAGCCTTGGCCTACCAAAGTGCTGGGATTACAGGTGTGGGCCATGTTTTATATTTCTGATACAGAATGATAGCAATGTTGAGAATCAGTACTACTCTGAATAAGCTACTGATGAAAGTGTCTTAATCCATTTGGGCTGCTACAACAAAAATATAGATTGGGTGGCTTAAGCAACATTTATTTCCTACAGTTCGGAAGCTAGAAGTCCAAGATCAAGGTGCCAGCATGGTGGTGTTCTTGGTGAGGGCCTACTCCCTGGTTTGCAGATAGCCATCTTCACACTGTCTTCTCACATAGTGTAGAGAGAACCAGAGAGCTAGCACTCTGGAGTCTCTTTTATAGGGCACTAATCCCATGCATTAGGGTTCCACCCTCAGACCTAAATTACCTTCCAAAGGACCTACCCTCTAATATCATCACATTGGGGGTTAAGATTTCAAAACATGAATCTGGGAGAGACACAAACATGCAGTCTACCCCAGAGGGCATGTCTCAGGTGTGCTGAGACAGAAGACTGAATGCACGGCATAAAGTAATCACAGGCTAAATGATTATTTTCATTAGTTCTACACATATTGAGGGCCTCCTATGTGCCTGGCATTGTTCTGGGCACTGGGAATAAAAGCTAAAAACAAAGTACCTGCTCTCAAGGAACTTACAGTCTAGCGAGGGAAGTCAAATGAGGAAATACTTCTTGAGTGGGGCTCAGAACCCAAATCTGAGCAACTCCAACATTGAAAGACTGAGGAATACTTTGCAAAGGAGACTGAAGAGGTATATCCACAGGTAGGAAGACAACTAGCTCTGTCTAAAGAGAACTTAGCGACATATGAAGTGCAAGTGGCATACAGTACCAACACTGAAGAATATCAAGAACCCTCAGGATGGTCACTAAAATAATTCAGAATCGGAAACCAAAAAAATATATGAAAGAAGCCTAAAGTAGATGCTGATGAGACTTTATGACCTATTATCAGGAATCAGCTAGTACAGCCAGTTGGCCAAATCCAACCTCTGTATTTCCCCGGTTTTCATTAAAAAAAAAAAAAAAAATTGTGGTAAAATATACATTACCATAATACTTATCATTTTAACCATATGTAAGTGTACAGTTCAGTGCCATTAAATACATTCAGAATGTGTAACCATCACCACTATCTATACCCAAAATATTTTCTTCATTCCCGCAAAAAACTCTATACCCATTACACAAGAACTTTCACTTCCCCTCAGCACCTGCTAACCTCAATTCTACTTTCTGTCTCTATGAATTTGCCTATTTCAGGTACCTCATACCAGTTGAATCATACAGTATTTGCCATCCATGCCTGGTTTATTTCACTAAGCATAATGTTTTTAAGACCCACCTGTTGTAACATATAACAACATTCCATTCCTCTTCATGGCTGAATAATATTCTGTACATACATACCATTTTGTCCATCTGTTAATGGATGGAGAAATAAACATGGCTAGATAATGAATCAGATGGGTTGGGGAGGAACAGGGATGCCAAGTATGCCACCTGAGTTTCTTGCTTGTAATTTTTATAAGATGGTGGTGTCATTTGCTGAGATGGAGGACAAGAGTGGGAAAGAGATGATGTGCAGAAGATTTAGAGTTCCTCTTTGGTTTGCGGTATCTGTGCAAAATCTAATGAGCAGACCTCAAAAAGGCAACTAGATATGCAAGTATAGGGGACAAGAAACCTAGGTTAGACAGAATTATATCGGAATCTGTGAGAATCACTGGCATATAGATTTTTTTTTTTTTTTTGACAGGGTCTGGCTCTGTTGACCAGACTAGAGTGATCATAGTCTGCATAGTCTGCATGATCATAGCTCATTGCAGCCTCAAACTCCTGGACTCAAGTGAGCCTCCTGCTGCAGCCTCCCAAGTAGGTGGGACTACAGGCCCACAATACCATGCCTGACTCAGACTGCACTGAAAGCCCCAGAAAGACATTGTAAGATTATCTACTGAAAAAGAATACAGTCAGAGAGGAGAAGGATTAGAATCAAAACCTGAACAATTCTAATATTAAGACAATGAGGAAGACTTTGCAAAGGAGACTGAAGAGAGATGTCCACAGGTAGGGAGACAACTAGCTCTGTCTAAAGAAAATTGTACTCAGTGACGTATTAAGTGCCAAGTGGCATACAGCAAAAGCAGTCTGCCCTAAGCACAGACAAGAGAGGGCTGCACGGTCTGTACATAATTTTAAAACCATAATAAAACTGGCTGAAAATAAGTGTACTCTTGATCATTACCACATTCCACACTTATTTATTTTTCCTGAGACAGAGTCTCGATCTGTCCCCCCCCAGATTGGAGTACAGTGGTGCGATGTTGGCTCACTGCAACCTCTGCCTCCCAAGTAGCTGGGATCACAGGGGCACACCACCACACTCAGCTATTTTTTGTTTCACCATGTTGGCCAGGCTGGTCTCTAACTCCTGACCTCAGGTGATCTGCCCAGCTCAGCCTCCCAAAGTGCTGGGATTACAGGCATGAGCCACCGTGCCCAGCCCTCCCACACTTTTAAACAATATCAGTTTCTTGCCTTAAAAAAAAAAAAAAAAAAAAAAAAAAAAAAAATATATATATATATATATATATATATATATATATATATATATACATATTTTTGCCTTCTTTTTTTTTAAGGCAAGAAACTGATATATATATATATATTTTGTTGGTCTAAGTTTGAAATAATTTTTGTGGTTATTGCACATTCTCATAAGATACAGATTTAAGACACATGTTATCACGCTTATGACTTATTCCTTAAAAAAACAGTGTTTCCTACAAGGAAGATAACTAGAAGAACTCTCCGAAGACCACTGCACAGAAATTGTGAAGAGGGTCAACAAGAAAATATAATAGGCTGGCTGGGCACAGTGGCTCACATCTGTAATCCTAGCACTTTGGGAGGCCAAGGTGGGTGGATCACAAGGTCAGTAGTTTAGAGACGAGCCTGGCCAACATAGTGAAATCCCGTCACTACTAAAAGTACCAAAAAAAAAAAAATTTGCTGGGCATGGTGGCGGGCGCCTGTAATCCGAGCTAACTTGGGAGGCTGAGGCAGGAGAATCGCTTGAACCTGGGAGGCGGAGGTTGCAGTGAGCCGAGATCACACGACCGCACTCCAGCCCGGGCGACAGTGTAAGACTTCGACTCAAAAAAAAAAAAAAAAAAAAAAAGAAGAAAAAGAAAAAGAAAAGAAGAAAAAAGAAAAAGAAGAAAATAGGCTAGGCATGGTGGCTTGCACCTGTAATCTTAGCACTTTGGGAGGCCAAGGTGGGCTGATCACCTAAGGTCAGGAGTTCGAGACTAGCTTGGCCAACATGGCAAAAATCCATCTTGACTAAAAATACAAAATTTAGCAGGCGTAGTGGCGTGTGCCTGTAATCCCAGCTACTCGGGAGACTGAGGCTTGAACCTGGGAGGTAGAGGTTGCAGTAAGCTGAAATCGTGCCACTGCACTCCAGCCTGGGCGACAGAGTAAGACTCCATCGAAAAGAAGAGAAGAGAAGAGAAGAGAAGAGAAAAGAAAAGAGAAAAGAAACATACAGGAAAAAGCTGCAAAAGACTTCTAGAGAAATGACAAAAGACACTGGCTTTTGTTGCCAGAAGAAATCAAAAGGACAATATTTGACCTGCCTCATTTTCACAAGCTGGATACACAGTAAAGTAATACATTAAATAATGTCAATATTTGCTATCATTTGGCCATTTTACTAATTTTTGCAAAAAGAAAATCAGAAGTTTTTACCAAACAGAATAGAAATTTATGATGCTGTAAAAGAAGCTAGTAATTTTTATTTATTACATTACAGGCCATATGTACATGTTTCTTTCTTTGTTCAAAACAATATCTTGGCCAGGTGTGGTGGCTCACGCCTATAATCCCAGCACTTTGGGAGGCTGAAGCAGGCGGATCACCTGAAGTCAGGAGTTCAAGACCAGCCTGACCAACGTGGAGAAACCCCATCTCTACTAAAAATAAAAAAAAAATTGGCCAGCGTAGTGGCACATGCCATGTCTGTAATCCCAGCTACTCAGGAGGCTGAGGCAGAAGAATCACTTGAACCCAGGTGGCGGAGGTTGCAGTGAGCCAAGATAGTGCCACTGCACTCTAGCCTGGGCAACAAGGGTGAAACTCCATCTCAAATAAAGAAAATCAGAAGTTTTTACCAAATAGAATAGAAATTTATGATGCTGTAAAAGAAACTAGTAATTTTTATTTATTACATTATAGGCCATATGTACATATGAGTTTCCTTCTTTGTTCAAAAAAATATCTTGGCCTGGTGCAGTGGCCCACGCCTGTAATCCCAGGACTTTGAGAGGCCAAGGCGGGTGGATCACCTGAGGTCAGGAGTTCGAGACCAGCCTGGCCAACATGGTGAAACCCCATCCCTAGCAAAAATATAAAAATTAGCCAGGCGTGGTAGCGGGCACCTGTAATCTCAGCTACCGGGAAGGCGAGGCAGGAGAACTGCTAGAACCCAGGAGGCAGACGCTGCAGTGAGCTGAGATCGTGCCATTGCACTCCAGTCTGGGCCAACAACAGTGAGACTCCATCTCAAAAAAAGAAAATTATAAAAAATAATAATAATAAAAATCTTTGTTAAAAAGTATTAATCCTGGCCCAGCGCAGTGGCTCATGCCTAAATCCCAGTACTTTGGGAGGCTGAAGTGGGCTGATCACCCGAGGCCAAGAGTTCAAGATTACCCTGGTTGGCTGGTTACACTGGCTCACGCCTGTAATCCCAGCACTTTGGGAGGCTGAGGCAGGCTGGTCACCTGAGGTCAGGTGAAACCCCATCAACACTAAAAATACAAAAATTAGCTGGGCATGGTGGCGCATACCTGTAATCCCTGCTATTCGGGTGGCTGAGGTGGGAGAATAGCTTGAACCTGAGAGGCAGAGGTTGCAGTGAGCTGAGATCACGCCACTGCACTCCAGGCTGGGCAACAGAGCGAGACTCTGTCTCAAAAAATAAAAAAGACTAGCCTGGCTAACATGGCAAAACTCCATTGCTACTAAAAATACTATTCCCTTCATAATTACTACCGAAAAAGATTTGCTACATAGAGGAAAGTGTTTACTGATCCACTTTGAATGTCAAATTATGCTATGAATGTTGTTGATTTCTATTGACTAGCGATGGGGTAATATCAAATGTACATCTAGGTAAAACATGTTCAGGAAGCAAAGTATCTAAATCTGCTTTAAAAATTGTCTGGAGACACTATAGATTATTAAAAAATTGTTGTATGTCTATTCCTTGCTGGAGTTTCCCTTGAGGACAGGACCTTTTATTGTTTCACAGGACACAGTTAACCCCTATTAGAAGTTTCTATGGGTTTCTTTCTTTCTTTTCCTTTGAGACAGGGTCTCACTCTGTTGTCCAGGCTGGAGTGCAGTGGCACTATCACTGCTCAATGCAGCCTCAACCTCCCTAGCTCAAGTGATCCTCCAGCAACCCCACTCCACCAGTAGTTCAGACTACAGGCGCACCACACGACGACACCCAGTTGATTTTTTTTTTCTGGTAGAGATGGGGTCTCACTATGTTGCCCAGGCTAGTCTTGAACTCCTGGGCTCAAGTGATCCTCCTGCCTTGGCCTCCCAAATCCCTGGGGTTAGAGGTGTCAGCCACCATGCCTGGACTGCAATGGGTTTCTTTAACCAATATAACTTAAGTTTACTATTGTTAATTACCAGAACACAAGTGGGCAAGGCCAATTAAAGCCAAATCTCAGAATTCCTATTTGGAAAAAGCTGAGGATACAGTCATTGATTCAAAGGGGGTAAGGTGATGTGGGCAACCATCATGTTAGGAACTTCTACCCAAAACTGTCGATTAGGTGACTAAGTGCTCACTAACACTCTGGCTAAATGCAATGACCTAAAACAACTAGACCAAGACTAACTTGGCCTAAGATAGAACGTGTGGAAAAACAAAATCTAGCCAACACTAGTCATATATGGGGAAGGACAATTAACTCACATTTAAAAGTTTCTATTTCTGCATATGGTACTATTCAAAAGGTTAAAGGTATTGCATAAATAAGCCCCTGGCCCATCCCAATCTCCCAGCTGCTCAGTGTCCTTCTATGTTACCAAAGCAATAATCACTCCAAGTCTAGTTTGAGGAGCAAAGCAAAAGACTGAGTTTGTAGACTCCAATTTCCAGTCAAAAAGATATAATTAAGGAACTAAATAAATGGAAAGGCTAGAAGCACTCTACAAGTCCAGAGAAGTAAAAAGATGGAGTCTCACCTGCCCTCCACGCTCCAAGCAAAGTGGTTTTCTCAGTATCTAGTAAAAGGTACTCAATACAATTTACCCTCTTGCCTTCCTCTCATGACCTAACCCCAGTCCACTCTCCAAAACCCAAATTAAGATCTCTTCCCTTCAAGAAGCCATTCATTCCTGTCACTCCAGCCTCTACTCTTAACCTTGCCTGGTTTCCTCATTTATTAAACAATGAGGCCAGGCACAGGGGCTCACACCTGTAATCCCGGCACTTTGGGAGGCTGAGGCAGGAGGATCTCTTGAGGCCAGGAATTAGAGACCAGCCTGAGCAACAAACAGAAACCCTGCCCTACAAAGAAATAAAGAGAAGAGAAGCAAAGGGAGGGGAGGAGAGGAAGGGATAAAGGGAGGAAGGATACCACCGATCTTATAAGGCTAAAACAAGGTAATATGTTAAATGCCAACCATTATGTCTGGGAAATTGAGTAGCGTGCAAAAAAAGCCCCTTTATTCCACTTCCCCTCTCTCCTAGGTTTAAGGGGGAACAGTAGGTCTTGTGCCTTGCACATAACAGGGACTTGCCAAGTTTCTGCAGAATGAAGTATACAGGGGATGCTAGCACATGTATTAGTTTCCTATTACCACTGTAATAAACTACCACCAATTTGGTGGTTTGAAACAACAGGAATTTATTCTCTTATTAGTTCTATAGGCCAGCAGTGAGAATCAGTTTCAGAGCTATAAAATTGTGTGGGTTCCTTCTGGAGGCTTTAGTGGGGAATCTGGTCCCTCACATATTCTAGCTTCTGAAGGCTGCCTACATTCCTTGACCTCTTCTCTTCACTGCACTCCAACCTCTTGCACCTCTCCTACTTCCTCTTTGGCAGTCAATCTCCCACTGTCTTCCTGTGAATACAAGGACACTTGTGTGATTATATTTGGTACCCACCTGGATAATCCAGGATACTCTCCCTATTCCAAAAGCCTTGGTTTAATCACATTTGCAAATAAGGTTAACACCCACAGGTTCCAAGAATTAGGATCTGGCTATATTGGGAGTCATTATTCAGTCAACCAGTTAATCAGTTAGTCAATATGTTAATCAGAAACATCAAAGGCCTTATATATTATTTCTCTCTCTCTCTCTCTCTTTTCTTTTTGAGACAGAATCTCATTATGTCATCCAGGCTGGAGTGGAGCTCACTGCAGCCTTGACCTCCTGGGCTCAGGTGATTCTCCCACGTCAGCCTCCTGGGTAGCTGGGGCTACAAGCACATGCCACCATGCCTGGCTTTTTTTTTTTTTTTAAATTTTCTGTGGAGACAAGGTCTCACTATGTTGCCCAGGTTGGTCTCAAACTCCTGGCCTCAGATCCTCCCACCTCAGTCTCCCAAAGTGCACCATGCCCAGCCACGTTCCTTAATACATTTTTTAGGCATCTCTAAGACAGCACTGTGAAATTTGTCACATTGGCTGAAAAATGCCAGTACTACCACTCAGTGATCCCCTTCATACACAAAGGAATTCATTCCTAAGAAACACTTTATTTCCTCAGAATTAATATCAGATAAAGGTAGTATAAGTTCCTTTTTTTTTTTAATTTTGACTGCCAGTAACCTCATTAGGGTTGACGGTAATTTTTCCTGTGATCCCGATTTTCTATATTCACCTTCACCAACTGAGATATTTACCTATGTATGTATGCAGGTACATGTTTGGCTAGATTTTGTTTCTCCACACCTTCTATTTTGGCCACTCTAGGTTACTTCTGGCAAAAAAAGACAAAAAAGAGTCACCGCTGCCATCACCCAACCTTTCACTGAAACGGGAGAGCTAAACATTTGCAATTCACTGCTAAGCAACAGGCAAAAATCAGACATAGGTTGTTTCCCAGTTTTTCCTACTAATAAAGACCTTAAGAAAGGATACTATCCTTTATTAAGTACCTGTTTCATTCTGGCAACTGTCACATTTCTCAATCCAAACAATATCTTCAAGGTATTAAACCTTATGTTTTTGGCTGAAGAAACTGACCTCAGAAATGACAAGCAATGTATCTAAAGAGCAGTAAGTAGGCCGGGTGCAGTGGCTCACGCCTGTAATCCCAGCACTTTGGAAGGCCGAGGCAGGCAGATACCTGAGGGTCGGGAGTTCGAGACCAGCCTGACCAATATGCAGAAACCTCGTCTCTACTAAAAATACAAAATCAGCCAGGAGTGGTGGCAGGCACCTGTAGTCCCAGCTACTCGGGAAGCTGAAATAGGAGAATTGCTTGAACCTGGGAGGCGGAGGTTGCAGTGAGCTGAGATCATGCCACTGCACTCCAGTCTGGGCGACAGAGCAAGACTCCGTCTCAAAAAAAAAAAAAAAGCAGTAAGTAGCAAATCTGAGATTTGAATTGAGAATTGACTCTAAAAGCCCATGCTGCGTCTAAAACAGAACACTTCTGCACCTTCTCTCTATCCCTAATACTTCTTTTCCACCTATACAGGAATAGACCAAAATAGTATTTTGGTATAAGCCCTGATTCTGTCTTACAGCATAAATTCCAGCCATTCATTCCCTCAATATTCAAAGTTCAATACTCTCCTGAAAAGACAGGTCCTGACACCAACAGAACAGCTTCTTGCACAGCAATGGTAGCCCCTTTCCCTGACTCGCAGATCTTCTATTTGAGGAGGGGAATTAATTTACGAAAGAAAGCCAGGCACGGCGACTCACGCCTGTAATCCCAGAACTTTGGAGGCTGAGGCAGACAGATCACTTGAGTTCAGGAGTTTGAGACCAGCCTGGCCAACATGGTGAAACCCCATCTCTACTAAAAGTACAAAAATTAGCCAGGTGTAGTGGTGCAAGCCTGTAATCCCAGCTACTCAGGAGGCTGAGGCAGGAGAATCGCTTGAACCCAGGAGGTGAAGGTTGCAGGTAAGCCAAGATCGTGCCACTGCACTCCAGCCTGGGCGACAGAGCAAAACTCTGTCTCCGAAAAAAATAAAATAAAATAAAATAAAAATAAAAATAAAAAATTACACGAGAAAGAGTCCATCACAAATAACCATTTATATTGTTTTAATGCTTAACCACATCTGAAACCACTGTGTAAAACTAAAGTAACTGAATGGCTATTAAGAATTTTACTTGGCTGGGCGTGGTGGCTCACGCCTGTAATCCTAACACTTTGGGAGACTCGGGCAGGCGGATCATGAGGTCAGGAGATCAAGAACACCCTGGCTAACACAGTGAAACCCCATCTCTACTAAAAATACAAAAAAATTAGCCAGGCGTGGTGGCGGGTGCCTGTAGTCCCAGCTACTCGGGAGGCTGAGGCAGGAGAATGGTGTGAACCTGGGAGGCAGAGCTTGTAGTGAGCCGAGATTGTGCCACTGCACTCCAGCCTGGGTGACAGAGCGAGACTCTGTCTCAAAAAAAAAAAAAAAAAAAAAGAATTTTACTCAAGCTGGGTGGAGTGGCATACACCTCTAGTCCCAGCTACTAGGGAGGCTAAGGCCGGAGAACCGCTTGAGCCCAGGAGTTCAAGGCTGTAGCACACAATGATCATACCTGTGAACAGCCAGTGCACTCCAGTCTCAGCAACATAGCAACAACTTGTCTCAAAACAATTTTTTTTTGCTCAAGAGTTCCTAATATCTCATTTGCCAGGTCATGTTAAAATGGAAGACTCTTGCTTTAAGAAATTGAGTAGGCTGGGTACAGTAGTTCATGCCTGTAATCCCAGCACTTTGGGAGGCTAAGGCAGGCGGATCACGAGGTCAGGAGATCGAGACCATCCTGGCTAACACGGTGAAACCCCAGCTCTACTAAAAAATACAAAGAAAAAAAATTAGCCGGGTGTGGTGGTGGGTGCCTGTAGTCCCAGCTACCCGGGAGGCTGAGGCAGGAGAATGGCATGAACCTGGGAGGCGGAGCTTGCAGTGAGCGGAGATCACACCACTGCACTCCAGCCTGGGTGACAGAGACAGACTGTCTCAAAAAAAAAAAAAAAAAAAAAAAAAAAAAAAAAAAATTAGCTGGGCGTGGTGGTGCACACCTGTAATCCCAGCTACTCAGGAGGCTGAGGCAGGAAAATTGTTTGAACTTAGGAGGCAGAGGTAGCAGTGAGCCAGATCAAACCACTGCACTCCAGCCTGGGCAACAGAGCAAGACTGTAAAAAAGAAAGAAAGAAATTGAGTATATTGTTCTGTTTGTAAAGGAACAGAATTTCCTGCTATAAAGACTGAAAGTGACTTTAAGGATACCGCTACCCCAACTCATTTTACAAAGATCCCAAGGTCAGTCCCCTCTAGAGAGGAAATATGATGCTGCTGGCTTTCTGTTCTTGATAATTATTCATGAAGTTAAACAGAATGGAACCTACTGAGAAGATACTTAGAACTAGGAAATGGCTTGGCTCCCCTTATGTGCTGTTTTATTAAAGTCCATCACACATAAAAAGGTGCAAGCCCATCCAACAGTCAGCTAACTTCTAACATCTCCCTTGGCTCTTCCTAATACTCTGCAGTAATTACATGAATGTTATTTTCTGCATCCAAGTCATGATTCTGATAACCCTGTCTCTACGAAAAATTAGCCGTGCCTGGTGGTGCATGCCTGTAGTCCCAGCTCTTGGGGCACTGAGGCAGGAGGACTGCTTGAGCCCAGGAGGTCGAGGCTGCAATGAGCTGAGATTGTGCCACTGTACTCCAGACTGGGTGACAAAGTGAGACCCTGTCTCAAAAAAAAAAAAAAAAGAAAAATTCATTTTTGCTTACTCTTCCTATTGGAAGTAGTAAGAGCACAGAGAGAATAAAAATGGTCACCTGAGCAGATCAAGAGTTAAATAAAAGAATGCAAATATTAAGTAACGTTCATTGCAATAACTGTTTTGCTAATATAATCTAAGTTTCCCAGCCTTAAAACAGACTGACCTTGTTAAGCAGGTTTCAAAAACAAAATAGAAATGCCTTTTGTAAATATCCACCTAGGAGTCTGACATGGATGTTTTAAAAAATTTACCCTCTTCCAAAAGCCTAAAATACTAACTGTAGATAGGATGGGAACCCTGACCTTTTCCTGATATGGATTTTTCTTTTCCCACTAGGGGGAGTCAGTTGTTGATAATGGGAGGGAAAAGGCAAGGTTAATAAACCTGGAGTGGAGAGTCTGACAGCACAACAGGCTTTATTAGGAAGCTAAACCTTTCAGAGCTACCAGATCAGGATTCAAGATCTATGACTTAGGCTACCCTATGTAGGTCATGAGGTTGAAGTGATTATTTTGGAGGGCTTTTTGAGCTTGGTTCCATAGAAATTCATGTTTATAGCATCTCTAGTTAGTGATAAACAGCGCAGTTTTCACTGGGGAGGGAGGGTGTGAAAAACCCACAGAGGAATGGCAAACGGTCATGACTAGTGATTTTTGGCAAACCTGCATCTTCTGAACTTATAAAATTGAGAAAAATTCAATGCATTTCAACTTCCTTGCATTTACTGATATTGTATCAATGGTTTTCTGGTCTTACAGGTTTTGCTTAATCCAGCATAAGCCGCTTCTCTATTCGGTGTAACAGAATAATAATAATTATTTTTGCCTCTCCTTCAGCAGTTTAATTTGTCTGCTCTCAGAAGGTCACAGCTCAGGTAGGGTCTCACCACCCCACATCCCAACAAGGTCCAAACAAGGGTTCTCTACCCGAAGCATGAGGCCAATCTGGGCACACCAGGGGAGGGACCATCGACTCCTAGGCGTGAAGGAGGTGCCACTCAGATGCCAGCACTTTGAGAAGGCACAGGCCCCCCGCAACCCAAGCTGTACTGACTGGCAGGGGACAGAATGGAGGGGGGGGCACTGTCCCCGCACCTGTGCTATCCTCCTTAGCCATGGCCAGGCAGTATGCACCTGATGGCCTCGCCTCACAAAACCCATGTATGGAAATGGAAACAGGGTGGGGGTGACCATGGACATGCTGGCTTGTTCCCGGGCTTCCAGGCATCTATGTAGCAGTTTATGCACATGGCAATGCAACTTCTGCTCCGAATTAAAATATCAACAGCCTTAGAGAGGGTCACAGTTTCCCACCACCCGAAATCTCAAGATTTTAAAATCACCTAAATTTCTCTCTGAACTAAATGTCTTAAATTCTCAGTTTTTATCATTATCTTCCCTATTAAATGCAATGGTTAAGTGGCTTAGTTTATAATTAAGTTATAAAAGAGTTACTCCTGGCTGGGCACGGTGGCTCACGTCTGTAATCCCAGCACTTTGGGAGGCTGGGGTGGGTGGATCACCTGAAGTCAGGAGTTCAAGACCAGCCTGGCCAACATGGAGAAACCCAGACTCTATTAAAAATACAAAAATTAGCTGAGCGTGGTGGCACGCGTCTGTAATCCCAGCTACTCGGGAGGCTGAGGCAGGAGAATGGCGTGAACCCGGGAGGCGGAGCTTGCAGTGAGCCGAGATCGCGCCACTGCACTCCAGCCTGGGCAACAAAGCGAGACTCTGTTTCAAAAAAAACCCAAAAAACCCCACAACAACTGTTACTCCTATGTAATAGCATTAATATCTAGGGAAAAAATATATAGTGCTGTGCCCAAATCTGCCAACACTGAAATGTTTATTAATCATATATAGTGAAAAAGGTCAAAGTAAACACTGGCATTAAAGCAACTGATTAAGATTATTCAAAACATAGTTGAAGCTGGGTGTCTGTAGTCCCAGCTACTCAGGAATTTGAGGCAGGAAAATACTCTGAGCCCAGGAATTCAAGGCCAGCCTAGGCAACAAGGCAAGACCCCATCTCTAATTTAAAAAGCAACAACTAAAATACTCCAGAAGCACAGAGTTCTCTGACACACTAAACAGCTAAGCATATTCAGGTTAAATATAGAAGAAATTGGAAGGGCGCGGTGGCTCACGCCTGAATCCCAGCACTTTGGGAGGCCGAGGAGGCGGATCATGAGGTCAGGAGATTGAGACCATCCTGGCTAACAAGGTGAAACCCCATCTCTACTAAAAGTACAGAAAATTAGCTGGGCGTGGCAGCGGGCGCCTGTAGTCCCAGCTACTTGGGAGGCTGAGGCAGGAGAATGGCGTGAACCCGGGAGATGGAGCTTGCAGTGAGCCGAGATCGTGCCACTGCACTGTAGCCTGGGTGACAGAGTGAGACTCTGTCTCAAAAAAATAAAAATAAAAATAAAAGAAATAAAAAATAAGAAAAATAAATACAGAACAAACTAAACATGTTTATGACAATTAAAAATTTAGGAAAAAATAAAGAGGTCAGGCACAGTGGCTCACACCCATAATCCCATCACTCTGGAAGGCTGAGGCAGGAGGATTGCTGGAGCCCAGGAGTTTGTGACCAGCCTGGGCAACATAAGGAGACCCCACGCATAAAAAAATTAAAACATTAGCCTGTGGTCCCAGCTGCTTGGAAGGCTGAGGTGGGAGGACCGCTTCAGCCCGGGAGGTTGAGGCTGCCGTGAGCTGTGACTGTCCCACTGCACTCTAGCCTAGGTGACAGAATGAGACCCTGTCTCAAAAAAAAAAAAGTAAGGGGTTGGGGGGCAGGCAGGTTGGTAATCCCAACACTTTGGGAGGCCGAGGTGGGTGAATCACCTGAGATGAGGAGTTCACGACCAGCCTGGGCAACGTGGCGAAACTTCGTCTCTACCAAAAATACAAAAAAATGAGCCGGGCATGGTGGCATGTGCTACTCGGAAGGTAGATGTTGCAGTGAGCCGAGATCTCACCACTGCACTCAAACCTGGATGCCAGAGTGAGACCCCCGTCTCAAAAAAAAAAAGAAAAAAAGAAAAAAAAAAAAAAAAAGCCTCTCTAAGGATCCTATAAGGCCTAAAACTACTAAAAAACTATTAGATTCCTATGCTGATATTACATTCAAAATATGCCCACCAGAGTGCTCTTACTGTGGGAAATTAAAGGAACATGGCACGCAAGCAAAAGAAACCCATTTGGTTTCCAGAAATATGATGACTCCCACTAATATATATATATATATATATTTCTTTTTTGGAGACAGAGTCTCGCTTTGTCGCCCAGGCTGGAGTGCACTGGCGCTATCTCAGCTCACTGCAAGCTCCGCCTCCCGTGTTCACGCCATTCTCCTGCCTCAGCCTCCTGAGTAGCTGGGACTACAGGCACCCGCCACCACGCCTGGCTAATTTTTTTTTTTGTATTTTTAGTAGAGACAGGGTTTTACCGTGTTAGCCAGGATGGTCTCGATCTCCCGACCTCGTGACCCACCCGCCTTGGCCTGCCAAAGTGCTGGGATTACAGGTGTGAGCCACTGCGCCTGGCCAATTTTTTTTTTTTGACACAGTGTCTCACTCTGTCACCTAGGCTGGAGTACAGTGGTGTAATCACCGCTGACTTGCAGCCTGGATTTCCCAGGCTCAGGCGATCCTCCCACCTCAACCTACCAAGTAGCTGGGACTGACTACAGGCATGTGCTACCATGACTGGCTAATTTTTGTTTTTTTTTGTTTGTTTTTTTGCAGAGACGGGGTCTCACTATGTTGCCAAGGTTCATCTCGAACTCCTGGGCTCAAGCGATCCTCCTGCCTTGGCCTCCCAAAGTTCTGGGACTACAGGTGTGAGCCACTGCACCTAGCCTGATCTTTTTGCTTTTTAAACCAAGAGGGTCCAAAAAGTAACTAGACCCTCGGGGAATACCCTGTATGTACAACTATTTTTATAAGGACTTCAAGTAACTCAGCTTGGGGCTTATGCAAAACTGTTACTTCACAGTTCATTCCAAACTAAGGGGCTATTTTAGTGAAACTATAGTGTAGTTAAAACCTGCATGCCTAGGATCAAATGAGACCAAGAACACGAAAGCAGTAATGCTGCCCACCATGCTCTACCCATATGTACACATACATACAGATTTACCCAACAATTAACCCACTTTCATTTCTCCACTTGTTATGGAATTATACTGACTATATCATGTCATTTCAGTTCTGAAGACGAAATCACTTTCAGAATTTGAACTCGGGAAATGCAGAGTTATCCATAAACTCTTTAGCTTCTCTTTAGTAATAATTCCAAATCACAAGGAAAAGTAAGGGGGATAGTTTACCACAAAACACATGTCCGAGAAACAGGCCATCCTATGTTACTGCCATCAAATATTTATAACTACCTTTACGCACAATGTACTCTACCACACTAGCTAGACAACCAGCGCTTTAAAGAAATGGACATTATAGCCAGGGGTGGTGGTGGATGCCTGTAATCCCAGCTACTTGGGAGGCTGAGACATGAGAATCGCTTGAATCCGGGAGGTGAAGGTTGCAGTGAGCCAAGATTGTGACACTGCACTCCAGCCTAGGCAACAGAGTAAGACTCTATCTCAAATTAAAAAAAAAGAAAAGAAAAGAAAAGAAACGGATGTGAAAACAACCCCAAACTGTGCCACCTTAAAAGCAGCCACTTGGCTGGGCGCGGTGGCTCACACCTGTAATCCCAGCACTTTGGGAGGCCGAGGCAGGCGGATCACGAGGTCAGGAGATCGAGACCGTCCTGGCTAACATGGTGAAACCCTGTCTCTACTAAAAACACAAAAAATTAGCCGGGCGTGGTGGTGGGCGCCTGTAGTCCCAGCTACTGGGGAGACTGAGGCAGGAGAATGGCACTAACCCGGGAGGTGGAGCTTGCTGTGAGCCGAGATCATGCCACTGCACACCAGCCTAGGTGACAGAGCAAGACTCCATCTCAGAAAAAAAAAAACAACAACAACAACAAAAAACAAAACAAAACAAAACAGCCACTTGCACAGGGGAAGTAATGACTTGTAAATGCTCACTTAATTGTAAATTGACTTCCATCAGTCAAGCCCCTCAGACTTTCTCCCCTAACTGGCTGACTTGATACATACCACGTCAGCAAGCAAAGCCATACACTACCAAGTTCTCTAGATGTGGAAAAGTGGACCAGCAATTTGTTAAGATAAAATTCAGAACATGTAAAAAATGTCGGTTTTCTAAATTACTCTAATTCCACACACTATGAGAAAAAGTAAATTTACTTTTAAGTGGTTAATGTATCTTTACCTAAATATCTAATTTCAAATGGTATTCTGAATTCTGCAAATTCATCAATAACTAAAACCCCCATCCCTTACTCATTGGTATTAACAACAACAAAAAAATGCCCCCTCACCCCTTTTTTTTGAGACAGAGTCTCGCTTTGTCACCCAGGCTGGAGTGTAGTGGTGCAATCTCGGCTCACTGTTAACCTCTGCCTCCTGGGTTCAAGCGATTCTCCTGCCTCAGCCTCCCGAGTAGCTGGGATTACAGGCTTCCGCCACCACGCCTGGCTAATTTTTATATTTTTAGTAGAGACGGGGTTTCACTATGATGGCCAGCTGGTCTCGAACTCCAGACCTCAAGTGATCCGCCGGCCTCAGCCTTCCAAAGTGCTGGGATTACAGGCGTGAGCCACCGAGCCCGGCCGAAACCATGACTTTTAGTTCCAACAGGATCAGTGTGCATATCTCGAACTACCAAAATACATGGAAATTATCTTTTGATAACCATTAAGTACTAAAGTATTCATGTTTCATTTAAACATAGTTTCTGCTAAACTCAAACTACTGTGAGTTCTACAAGGCACCCTGGATGCAGGACAGCGCCTGTTAGCACTTCCTATTAGATTTTGACAGCTCCTAGATCCCTTTGCTCAGGCCTCTTTCAATCACAGATCCACCCAGCTGTAGTTGTCTCATCTTGAGGCCTTCACCAGATACAAACTAGCTTTTTCAGTCCAGCCTTTTCATTTGTTTCATTCATTCCTCCGAATTCTAACGATCTTTTAACACTCAAAGGTCACCATATTTTGAGTCTCCATTCAGTTCTGAGAATTTATGAAGCTTTAAAGTACTTATACGGGAAGAGGCTCCATCGCTTATATGGAGTACTAAACGTAATCATCGCAGGCGTTAGATTAACTACGATGGCAGGATTATTCTCAGTCTATTTAGTATCTCAACAATTTAGCTAGGTAGTATATGAATATACTAATAGGATACTGCCCTAAAAAACCAGCATTGAATTAATAATTGCCTTTGAAGTAAAAACAGATTTTACATATGCAAATAAGATCCTTTTGCTCTAGATGGGTTTTCAGGCCTTCGTTAAAAGTAGTATTAAAACAGTAAAACAAAACTCAAAAAAAACCCGCTTTCTATTATCTTTCTTTTTATGGGGAAAATAGATACCTTTCTACAAAATAAAAAGCATAAAGGCTTAAAATTAAACTACTCGATTTTATTTACTGGCAAATGTCCACAGTTGAGTAAACTAACCCAACCTATTCACAAAGAGCTAAATACTTGAGGGGAAAAAAAAAAGCTTTCCCAAAACTAAGTGACTAAGAATTATTCGCTAAGATTCACGGGCCCTTTCCACTAGGTACCGCAGGAAGACGAAAGGGCCAGGAATTCGCTGGCAACGGCGGTGACAGGCTCCGACTGACGCTCGGAGCCCGCACACGCGAGCCCTACGTGCAGCCCCAAGTCCCGCCCCGCAGCCAACGACGCCTGGGGCGAGCGTGACCGCCGGGGCAGGGTCCAGCCCGGCGCTGGGTGGGCGGGGAGCAAGCAGGCCGGAGGCGCCCACGCGTGCCAAGGCCCCC
>NW_026652291.1:5346145-5414863 GCF_009828535.3 Hylobates moloch
GCCATCTTCGCGGCCCGCCGCCCGCCGCCGCCGCCGCGCCCCCGCCGCCGCACGGCCCGCCATCTTTTGGGGCCGCCATACTTGCCCTGGCGAAGAAGATGGCGGCGCCCATCACACACATAAAACATGGCTTCCCTTCAAAACAAAAACATCCCGGGGCCGGGGCGCGCGGCCGGCGCTCACCTGAGGACCACATGGTGACCGAGAACTCGCCCTCCAGGGTCTTGATCTGCACCTGCTTCTGCTCCCACTTCTTGTTGCCCGGGTCGGCGCCGCCGCCGCCCGCCGCGCCGGCCCCGCCGCTGAGGTAACTCTTCTTGCCGCTCTTCTTGCCGCCGCCCTTCTTGACGCGGCCGCCTCCCGACGACGACGAGCCGCCGCCGCCGCTCTTGCCGGCCGCCGCCACGGTGACCAGCGTCTGTTCAATGTAGTCGTCGTCGCCGCCGGCCGGCGCGGGCACCGGGATGAGGATCTGATCTTCGAAGCCGTCCTCGGCGCGCAGCCCGTCCGAGTCGTCGCCGCCCACCACCTCCTCGCGCGTCTGCACCAGGATCACCTCCTGGTGGTGGTGCACCTGGGTCGGGTCGTCGGTGACCAGCGGCTGCAGAGCGATCATGGGCGGGTGGTGGTGGTGGTGATGGTGGTGGTGGTGGTGGCCGGCGTGCCCGTGGCCGCCCCCGCCGCCGTGGTCGCCACCGCCGCCGTCCTCGTCGTCGTCGTCCTCCTCCTCCTCCTCGCCCACCACTGTGGTCTCGATGGTCTCCACCGGGATGGTCTCCACCTCGATCTCGTGCAGCTCCACGATCTCGGCCGGCATCTCCGAGCCGTCCGTGGCGATGTAGAGGGTGTCGCCCGAGGCCATGGCTGAGGGCTCCGCCGCCACGGCCGCGGCGGCCTCCGCTCCTCGGCTGCGGGCGGGCGGGCGAGGAGGCGGCCGGCCGTGGGGAAGGAAGGCAGAGGGAGGAAGGCGGCGAGCGGGCGGGGGGAGAGGGGGCGGGCGGCGGGGGAAGGGGCGGGCGCGGCGGCCGCGGCGGCGGCGGGGCTTCCCCGCCTCCCTCGCCTCGGTGCGCCCCGCGCTCGCTCGGCCGCTGCTCGTCCCGGCTCCCCGCCTCGCCTCGCCGCAACCGCCCGCCCTGGCCGCGCCTCCTCCCGCCCTCCGGGCCGGCGCTCCGCTTCCCCCTTCCTCCTGCGCCTCCGCCTCCTTCCACACAAATACCAACTCCTCAACCCGAGCCCAGATCTCGCCGCCGCCGCCGCCGCCACACTCTGGTCGGGCCCGGCCTCGCGAGACTTCCGCGCTGGCCTCAGCCCGCCCCGCCTCGCTGCCACTCGCCCGTTCGCCCTCTAGATTCTCCTCTCGGCCAATCGATCTGTCCGTTGGCCTCCGCGGCCCCGCCCACTCGCCGGGCTCCTCCCGGATTGGGGCCGATGGGCCCGGGGGCGGGGCAGCTCGCACGCGCGCTGGCTGGCTCGCGGCGCGTGACGTCAGCGCGCCGCCGCCGCCGCCTCCGCCTCCCGCTGCCCGGTGTCGCGCGGCTCCCGCCCTTCGCGGTGCAACAGCCACAAAACCCGCCGCCTCGGGCCGGGGCCGCACTCGGGAACGGGGCGTCGCCGCTGCAGCCGCTGCCTTGGGAGCCGGTGAGCGGTCCGCACGGCCCCGGGCACCACGGGGGCGGGAGCCTGAGGAGAAGGGAGGGAGGGGCCGGCCGGGCGCGGGGTTGAGGCGGGTGGGCGGCCCGGTGGCCGCGCGGGGAGCGGCTGGCGCGTGCGGGGCGGCCCCGTCGCCCCAATAAAATCTGCTTTGACGAGAAACGCCTGTGCTTCCTTTTTCGCGTCGGGCGGTGTTTGCTTTTGTCGCCTGGCTTCGGGCGAGCGATGGCCGCAGGGTGAGTGGGGAGGACCGAACGGACAAAATCGGGCGACGCGGGCAGCGTCCGGCATCTCGCCACGAGCGCTCGGCTGGGTGCGGGGCCGAGCGCGGGGTCGGCGCGAGCTCGGCGGAAGCGCCCGCGGAGCCGCAGGGCCACCGTTGGGAGGATGTCCGTTATTCTTTTGTGACCCGCGGAAACCTGAGACGCAGCCGTTGGGTGCCTGTTTCCCGGTAGATCTTAGAACTACAGGGTCCTGGCGGCTTTCTAAAATTTTCTTCTGAGCTTCCCCTTCTTCGCTCTCCAGCCAGCCATTGTTTCCCTTGCCCACCATTTCCCCCATTTGTCACTTTCATAGGTGCTCTTTCTTAACGCCCACCAGGTTTTGCATTTGTCTCATTGAAAATTCCAAATTTTTTCAGCCGTGTCCTCCATTGTACCTGCAACAGAGCCTAGATTTTTTTTTGTGGCACGGATTAGCGGCAAGTTAACCCTTCTTGAATGAGTTATATTGCAGCGAAGTGTTTCTGCTCTTATCTGTTCTTTTGGTCGACCTGACAGTTTGCCTTAAAGCAAAACAAAGATTTCCTGATTTTTAAGGAAACTATGACAAACTGAAGAGTTAGAAAGATGTGTCTTTGTTGTACTTGTTTGGCCGATTTAATGCCTCTGTGAATCTGTTCAACTTGAATATTCTCAACATTTACTGTTTTGTAAGTGTTCATGCAGTTGAGGCCCATGATTTTCTGAACTGTACGCAATACATTAATCTTAGGCTCAACTTGTTAAAACAAGTAGACTATACATTTTCATTAAAAGGCGACTTTATAAATCCTAGTTTTGTTGCTAAATCGCATTGGACTTGATTTTTGAGAATATTAGTGTAAGGAGTGACAAATTAGATCGTTTCCTCTTTGAATCTGAGCTTTCAAACCTGAATAATTCCTCTTGGAGTACTGGCACCCACACAGTTTGGAAAAGTCAAATCTGTTGAATTAAGTCATTTCTGGCTTTATAGCTTATAAACTTTGCATAAATATTTCATGAATGAAAACCAGTTGTGGGAGAACTTTTACATGTCTTAATGCTTTTTAAATTTCACTTTTCCCACTCTCTAGCAATTGATGGGGAAATGTCACTGCAAGTAGTTGATACTTCCCCATAAACACCAATTGTGAGAGCAAGAGAAATGAGGGAATTACCCATTAAGCATCCTGGCTTCTGAGCTGTATATCTGTAGGTGTTCACATTCAAATGGAGAAAGCCCAAAAGGATTCAAAGCTTTGAGGAACGGTAGTAGGTCAGAAAGCACTAAGATGCTCCTGAAGGCTCTCCTAGTACCTGCTCCAGAAAATAGCTTTTTAAACTTGTCCCATAGGAGGTGGCCTGTTAGGCCTTAAGTTTTCTCTAGTGAGAGATATTCTTGTTTTCTACTGTTTAATTGTGGAGTATCTTACGACTAGACATGCAAAGATAATGTGTGTTGTGGCTCTCGCCTGCTTGCACTTGCTAAAGGTAAAAATTATTTTAAAAGGACAGATCAAATTGCAGTTTCAGAATCATGGGATTCTGAAAGTGAGGATAGGCTGGGCGTGGTGGCTCACGCCCGTAATCCCAGCACTTTGGGAGGCTGAGGTGGGTGGATCACCTGAGGTCAGGAGTTCCAGACTAGCCTGGCCAACATGGTGAAACCCCACCTCTACTGAAAATACAAAAATTAAGCTGGGCGTGGTGGTGCACGCCTGTAGACCCAGCTACTTAGGAAACTGAGGCAGGAGAGTTGCTGGAAACCAGGAGGCAGAGGTTGCAATGAGCCGAGATCGTGCCACTGCACTCCAGCCTGGGTGACAAAGTGAGACTCTGTCTCTAAAAAATAGTAATAAAAGTGAGGATAAGTTAACTGCTGTATTTTGTTTTTGTTTTTGTTTTTCTGAGGCAGGGTCTAGCTTTGTCTCGCAGGCTAGAGTGCAGTGGCCAATCATAGCTTACTGCAGCCTTGAACTTCTGGATTCAAGCAGTCCTCCCACCTCAGCCTCCCAAAGAGCTAAAGATTACAGGTGCCCCACCACATGCCCAGCTGATTAAAAAATTTTTTTTGAAAAAATTTTTTTTTTTTGGATATGAGGTCTTAAGGGCTCTGTTGCCCAGGCTGGTCTCCTGCCTTGGCCTCCCAAAGTGCTGGAGTGCACCTAGCCTCCCTACTTTTATTCTGTTCTGTTTGTACAAAATGCATTGGGATTCCCTCTGAACTCCTAGAGTCCTTTTATTTTGGCAATAATTGATTATTGTCTCTCAACCCTATCTGAGCAAAGGCCATGGCTTTGTCTGTCAGCTCAATGCCTTGTACATGAAGTGATGCCTTGTACATGAAGCTTGCTTTTTTTTTTTTTTTTTTTTTTTTTGAGATGGAGCCTTGCTCTGTCACCCAGACTGGAGTGCAGTGACGCAATCTTGGCTCATCGCAACCTCCGCCTCCCGGGTTCAAGCGATTCTCCTGCCTCAGTCTCCCGAGTAGCTGGGACCATAGGTCCACGCCACCACACCTGGCTAATTTTTGTATTTTTATTAGAGATGGGGTCTTGCCATGGGTGGCCAGGCTGGTCTTGAACTCCTGACCTCAAATGATCCACCCACCTTGGCCTCCCAAAATGCTGGGATTATAGGAGTGAGCCACCGTGCCTGGCGATTGCTTGCTTTTTGATTCATGCAAGGACATGAAGTTTAAAGCACCATGACAGACGGGAATTCTGTGTGATATTACTTGACCATTTCTTAGTCACTACAACCTCCGTCTTCTGGGCTCAAGCGATTCTTACTGCGGTGAGCCGAGATCATGCCATTGTACTCCAGCCTGGGCAACAAGAGCAAAACTCCATCTCAAAAAAAAAAAAAAAAGGAAATTGAACATCAACAACTATAGAAGAAATAATATTAGATACATCACAACAGTTGTGCAGAGCTTTCTAGAATCTCCAAGAAATCAGAGCTCACTAATGGCTGAGAAGATGCAGTGACAAATATTCTACAAGGAATATTCGTTTGACTACCTTCTCAGCACAGCAGCAGGACAAAGATGTGGACTGTCAGCTGACAACTCTTTTGCCATCTCCTCACCTCCCTCATTTCCCATTCATTCATTTTCTGAAACTTTCATTAAATACTCAAACTTGGGTTCAAGGAAGGAGGGTGAGGGGTGAGAATAAGTGAAGAATAAAGGCTATTAAGAGATGCTGATACCTCTCCTTCCTTGCCTAGTCCAGACAGTGTCTTCTCTATTGATTACAGGGAGGCTATTAAATCTGATTCGGCTATATCTAGATTGGGATTGATTCAAGTCATGAACTCATGCTAAATAATTTTCCTTATCACAACTGATTTGGCTGCCTCATGAAATTGCTTTTTGGTTCTAATGTTTAGTTCTTTCTCAGTTCCTTCAAGTAGGAAGGAAATAGGTGCTCTGCATCAGTTACAGTATTGAGACCGTTAGAGCCAGATGGGGCATCTAGTCCAGACTTCATTTTGCAGACAAGGAAACCACCTAACAGAGGAGATGTGCTCAAGGTCACATGGCGGTGTGGTAAAAAGATAGTGATTGAGGTCAAAAGCGAGAGCTTGACTCTCCTGCCTTTTGTGAGACTGCAAAACCTGTGTAAGTTTCAGTAGTGTGATCCTGTTCCAATTCACATCCACGCCCAGTTTTCAATGAAATGTTTACAAAAATCAGAATGAAAATTTTTGTGCATGCATCCAAATTAGTTACCCCTAGTTTGGATCCAAGTTAAATGAAAAACTAGGTATGTACATGTTCTTAACTGTCTAAACTATAGATATCCTTCTTGGTTGTGGAATCTTTGAAACTATTAAAGGGATACTTTTCCCACCAAATCAATGCATATATTAGATTTGGAGTTTAAATTATAGTGAAATACCCTGTGTTTGTTTGTTGTTTTTTTTTAGGGTCTTGCTGTGTCGCCCATGCTGGAATGCAGTGGTGTGATCTCTGCTTGCTGCAACCTCTGTCTTCTGGGCTCAAGTGATTCTCCTGACTCAGCCTCTTGAGTAGCTGGGACTGTAGGTGCGTACCATCATGCCCTGATAATTTTTTTATTTTTAGTAGAGATGGGGTTTCACCATGTTCCCCAGGCTGGTCTCGAACTCCTAAGCTCAAGCAATCCACCTGCCTTGGCCTCCCAAAGTGTTGGGATTACAGGCATGAGCCATTGTGCCCAACCTCTAACTATATACTATATATGTTTATATGGAGGGTTTTTTGTTTGTTTTTTTGAGATTTCTCTGCCACCCAGGCTGGAGTACAGTGGCACAATCTTGGTTCACTGCAACCTCCGCCTCCCGGGTTCAAGCAATTCTCCTGCCTCAGCCTCCCAAGTAGTTGGGATTACAGACACGCACCACCATGCCCTGCTATTTCGTTTTTATTTTTAGTAGAGACAGGCCTCATCACGTTGGCCCAGCTGGTCTTGAACTCCTGACATCAAGTGATCCACTGGCCTTGGCCTCCCAAAGTGGTAGGATTACAGGTGCCATCCGCCACACCCAGCCTCCTAACTATATGTTAATAGGTGAAATCTCACATCTATAAAGCTGAGACCCTTTATGTAGTATCTTATGTCCTTTTATAAGATCTTAGTTAAATTCTTTTTCTTGGGCCAAGTGGTTTATTACAATGATTGAACCTGATTATTGCCCATAAATACAAAGAAAGTTGAAATCTTTAGTAATAGATTAGCCTCTGTTTTTCTCTGCTTTGCTAGTATAACGTCCCTCCAGAGAAGAAGCTAAATCAACTTAATTGTACTGCAGTTGCTCCTACTGCCCGCCCATCCCAGCAAATATGGAATGTGCAATTAAACAGAATGAATTGAATTTTTTTTTTTTTTTTTTTGAGACAGGGTCTCACTCATTGCCCAGGCTGGAGTGCAGTGGCAGGATCTCAGTTCACCGTAGCCTCAACCTCCCCAGCTCAAGTGATCCTCCCTTCTCAGCCCCCCAAGTAGCTTGGACTACAGGCATGCACCATCACGCCCAGCTATTTTTTGGAGAGACAGGGTTTTGCCAAGTTGCCCAGGCTGGTCTTGAACTCCTGAGCTCAAGGGATCTGCTCCTATCAGCCTCCCAGAGTGCTGGGATTACAGGCGTGAGCCTGGCCAGAAATTCTTTAATCCATGGTAACTTTCTTTTTTTTTTGAGACAGAGTTTCACTCTGTTGCCCAGGCTGGAGTGCAGTGGCGGGATCTTGGCTCACTGCAAGCTCCACCTCCCGGGTTCACACCATTCTCCTGCCTCAGCCTCCCGAGTAGCTAGGACTACAGGCGCCCGCCACTGTGCCTGGCTAATTTTTTGTATTTTTAGTAGAGACGGGGTTTCACCGTGTTAGCCAGGATGGTCTTGATCTCCTGACCTCGTGATCCACCCGCCTCAGCCTCCCAAAGTGCTGGAATTACAGGCATGAGCCACTGCGCCCGGCCAATCCATGGTAACTTTCATAGCCACACTTGTTTTCACAGAAGCACATTTATTGCAGTGTGGAAAATGCAGGAAGTCGATTCAGGTATTTGTGTGTGTGAGGCAGGTGAGCGTGGTGGAGTGGGAAGAGCTTATGTGATTTGGGAGTTAACGTGTCCTCTCTATGAAACTGGGCAGTAACCTTTCTGATAGGAATTTTTTTCTGTTTGGCAGAAAGGAGTGACGCCCCACAGGGAGTTAGGTGAGACCAGCTGTTCAGTCACCATTTACCTCGCACTTGCAGTGCAAGGCCCAAAGCGTAGATATAGCTGTGAACAAGAACAAGACAAGCATGCCTGTCTTCACGAAGTCTACAGGCCACAGGGAGTTCAGCTGTGAACAGATAGTTCATAAATACATATCTAAAAAAAAAAATTTTTTTTTTGAGACAGTGTCTCACTCTGTTGCCCAGGCTGGAGTGCTGTGGCACAATCTCAGCTCACTGCAACCTCTGCCTCCCAGGTTCAAGCAATTCTCCTGCCTCAGCCTGCTAAGTAGCTGGAACTATAGTCATGCGCCACCACACCTGGCTGATTTTTTTGTATTTTTAATAGAGACGGGGTTTCACCATGTTGGCCAGGCCGGTCTCAAACTCCTGACCTCAAGTGATCCACCTGCCTCGGCCTCCCAAAGTGCTAGGATTACAGGCATGAGCCACCGCGCCCAGCCCATACCTAATATTCATTTATAGAAGTCCTACAAAGAAGTGAGAGTTTGGGGACAGAGAATCTAGCCTAGCCTAGCAAGGTAAAGGCCTTCATGAGAAAGGGACATTTCAACTGTGACTTGAAAGTTTAACACAACAAGAAGTGCCCATCCCAGTGTTTGGCTTTTTTTTTTTTTAGTGTTAATATCTGTGTGAAACAGGAGTAGATAAATCAGGTGATAGATCTGTAAATATTTTGAATAAACCCAGTGTGCTCCATATAAAAGGGCTGTATTTAGCCTTGGAAAATCAACAAATTAGTTCACTGAAACTGCTACTGAGGATGGCTGTTGATTAACATTAGGCACTTGATTAACATTAGGTCCTACTTTTTAATTTTTACTTGTTTTTTATAAGCCATTTCTTCCAAGTTCCCATTGAACTTGGGGGTTGATAGTGGAAATTGTTTTGGAGTTCTGGGCCTTGGAAGGTAGACCAGCTGCCAAGAGAATTAGAAAGGTACTTAGCTGCAAAACTGGTAAATGGTACAGTGGCTCACACCTGTAATCCCAGCTCTTTGGGAGGCCAGGGTGGGTGGATCACTTGAGGCCAGAAGATTGAGACAAGTCTGGCCAACATGGCGAAACCCCGTCTCTACTAAAAATGCAAAAAAATTAGCTGGGCGTGGTGACACATGCCTGTAGTCCCAGCTACTTGGGAGGCTGAGGCAGGAGAATCGCTCATACCTGAGAGACAGAGGTTGTGGTGAGTCAGAATCACACTCCTGCATTCCAGCCTGGGCGACAGAATGAGACCCTGTCTGAAAAAATAAATAAATAAAACGAATAAAAATATCAGTCTTCAGGAGTTATAGAAATCTGTAAGGGTAAGTAAAATACCTGAATCAGGTGTGCAAATTAAGGAAGAGGGCCCAGTGTTTGTACTCTCCAGGACTGGTTCTGTTTCCTTCTTACCCTTGTTGTTCATAGGTGAACTGGCCTGCCCACTCACATCTCAGCATCTGTGTTTGTTCTTTGCATTCTGGCACTGCTGGCCTCAGGACTAATGTTTATAGACAGGACCCAGTGTTCACTTAGTTTCTTAGGGTAGATGAGGACACATTGCTAGTCAGACCTTTCTTTTCTTCTTCTTTTTTTTTTTTTTTTTTTCAGAGATTTGCTATATTAGTGATAAGTTTTTAATCTCTGAGCCACCAGAACCTGATGCGTTTACCTCCTAGGTATCTCTCAAACCTAACTCTTCTCCATGCCTGTGACTACTGTCCTCACACAGGCTCTGGCTCTCTCCCCTCACCTCTGCTGACCAGCTGCTCTAACTGCCTCCAGTCTTCCTTCCCCAAGGCACTCCTGGATTTTCCTAGCATTAGCATGTAACCATATCACTGCCCTGATCAAAATCTTCAGGGGCTTCCCAGGGCTTCAGCTCCTCAGCAAGGCATTCCCAAGCCTTCCAGCCTTATTCCCTGTCGTTCCTATTACCTCGAGGTGTGTGGACCATGACAGTTCCTATCTTTGTTTTCAGAGCGATCTTTTCCTCTGCCTAAAATATCCTTTCTCACCTTCTTCAACTTTATACTTCTTCCAAGACAGCCTGGATGACCTCTCTAGGACACTTTCTTTGGAAGGGTGTTTCCATAGCACTCTCCCCAAATTGTTGTCATTGTACTTACATTATAATACATGTGTCCTTATATTTTAATACATGTGTCCATCAATGTTTTTGTTTTCCCACAAAAGCACACAAGGTTCTTCGAGGGCAGGGATGGTGTCTCATTTGCCTCTTATTTCCAGAGGTAAAAGAGTCAGCCCAGTCTGGACACACGGTGGGCTCTACCTGAACAGAGATACCTGCTGATGCTACTGCGTCTGCCCTCCTTCACCACCTATTGCCTGTAGGGTAGTCCAGAAAGCCAACGTGGTATGGCAAAGAAAAAAGACCTGATTTGAATATTTATTGACTATTTAGTCCATTGACTAGCTAAATGATCTTAGAGGAGTTTCTGAATCTCTCTGGGCCAATTTCTTCATCTATAAAAAAGGAATATTACTGTTCAATATTGTTATAAAGTGTGATTGAAATAACATGTACAACACCCCTGGCACGTAATAGGTGCTAAATACATTTCCTCATCTCTTACTATTTTTCTTTTTTTTTTTTTTTTTTTGAGACGGAGTCTCGCTCTATCACCCAGGCTGGAGTGCAGTGGCGCAGTCTCAGCTCACTGCAAGCTCCGCCTCCCGGGTTCACGCCATTCTCTTGCCTCAGCCTCTCCGAGTAGCTGGGACTACAGGCGCCCGCCACCACGCCCGGCTAAGTTTTTGTATTTTTTTAGTAGAGACGGGGTTTCACCGTGGTCTCGATCTCCTGACCTTGTGATCCACCCGCCTCGGCCTCCCAAAGTGCTGGGATTACAAGCATGAGCCACTGCGCCCGGCCCTCTTACTGTTTTTCTCCCTCCCTCCTGCACTATTCTGAGCAGCCTCCACCCGCCACACACACACACACACACACACACACACACACACACTGAAGTCACAGACGCTCCGTTGTTGGTGAATATATCCCTCCATTTTTCATCCCTCCACTAAGGGATACCTTCTTCACATCCACCTGCCTCTCTACTCTGTTCAGATCCTGCCTGAACTAAAGGCTTGTCCAGATCCTGCAGTTAAAAGGAATTTCTTCGCTTTCCTTTCCTGGTCTATTTCCCTATAGCATGTAATATTTCTAACTTAATAGTCAGCTGTCTTATTTTAACCACTTGAAGATAGTTAAGTGGGTTGGAAGCTTCTGGGGGAAAGGATGTTTCTTCTGCAATTTTGTAGCTCACTGTGGTTCTGAGTGCTCTGGGTCTGGAACATGTGAAGTGTTAAATAAGTGGTTGTTCACTTTAGCCCGGGGAGTTGGGGATGATGGGAAAATGCTTCTCAACCTGGCTAAACAGTGTCTTCAGAGTCTTAAAGGAATCAGACTCTCTGGGAACTCAATTTTAGCTTGCTTGTCCTTAAGACTTTTTGAGTGGTATTAATCTCTACGATATCTGGAAATTAGACATAATTCTAGAAAATCCATTTCAAACACAATGAAAAATCAGTCTTGGACTTCGTTTATAATGTGATGAAGGTAAAGAGAATTGCTTACCCCAAACCACATGAAAGTGATATATATTTCTAATTATGTTCTCAAAGGGATAATTGCAAAAGGAGTTAGTGCTGCAGAAATCCTTGAAATAGACTGTGTTTTGGGCAAATCATTTCGACAAGCTCAGATTCAGCTGGCACAGTCTTCCATACAGCCTCCTGAAAGCAAATGGTATCACAAGTACCACAACAAAGAAGGAGGCCATATAAAACAATGATTTCCAGTCTTATTGATGGATGTATTAAGCCAGTCGTTAGCAGGGAACAGTGTGCAATCTGTGTTACAGGTAGTTAGGGATGTTTTATAGATGTGCTCACACATACCTCTTCTAGCCATTAAGTAGTAATTTCCCTTGGACTCTGCTTATCCCTTTTTTTCTTCAAACCTTTAAACTCTAGATGCAAAGCTTCCTAGATGGAGAATAGAACTGTTCCACTTCTGGCTTCTACCTGGAGTAAGTAGCCAGGTCCAGCAGTGAGTTCATGCTGTCAAGATTCATTAGTACCCATCTCTTCCAGTTTTCAGAGTCACACATGTGTAGCTTGTGTGACTGCTTGCCCTCACACGTGTAGCTCTTAAATCACATTTCTTCATCCTATATTTGGACTATTGTTCTTTTAGGGTCCAAATTTAGTAGCTTACGTATTACATAATAAATGTAATGTGTACATTTTCATCTTATTAGCTATATCTGTCATACGAACCTACTGATGATGGGAGGGGCGTGTCTTGACTCTCATTCAAAAATGTGTTACCTGCCAGCTTGATATTAATAATAGCAGCTAACTCTCATGTAGCCCTTACCATGTGCCAGGCATTGTTCTAAGCACACATATTAACTCATTCAGTGGGCGCAGCCGTGAGGTATAGGTACTGTTAACTCCATTTTATGGTTTAGAGATATTCAGATGTGTGATCAATATACAGTTTATGGGGTGCTTTTTCAACATTAAACTTAGTAAAACCTGGGTTATGTGTCATAAGTACCTTCTAGAAACCACCTAGGGGAAATGGTTGGATACACTATTGTATATCATGTGCATGTGTGTGCATTCCCTGTGGCAGTCACTTTGTTGCCTACCCAACTATTTGTTTTTTGTTTTTTGTTTTTTTGTTTTTTGTTGAGATGGAGTCTTCCTCTGTCACCCAGGCTGGAGTGAAGTGGCAAGATCTCTGCTTACTGCAGCCTACACCGCCGGGTTCAAGTGATTCTCCTGCCTCAGCCCCCCAAGGAGCTGGGACTAGAGGCATGTGCCACCATGCCTGGCTAATTTTTGTATTTTTAGTAGAGACAGGGTTTCACCATGTTGGCCAGGCTGGTCTCTAACTCCTCACCTCAAGTGATCCACCCACCTCGGCCTCCCAAAGTGCTGGGATTACAGGCGTGAACCACCACACCCAACCCCAACTACTCTTTCAGCAACCGGTGTTCTTTCCTTACAGAGCCTTTTTCAGATACAGAGTAGAAATCTTCTGATGCCTTGAGGAGAGGGAAAGAATCTACCTTAGCTTGAGAGGTGAATCCTGATTGGTTCAACAACCAAGGCAATCTTACTCCCTTCGGCCAGTGGTGGATCTGCAGAGTAGGGGAGAATGTGACCCAGTTCTGGCCAGTGAAATGTAAAGGAAAATGTGTTACTAGAGAAGCTTCTCTTCCCTAATAAAAAGATAAAACTTCAGAATACAGCCCTCTTTTTGCCTGCCTGAAAACCTGTGTGATGGCCAGGGTGGCGGCCACCACCTAAAGAAAAGGCTAAGAGAATTACAGTCATTGGTCCGGCACTATCAATCATGAACTCACTACCACTGGGCTGCACATGTGAGCCACTGTACAGGGGTGTTAGTAACTCGAAATGGACCTATTCCCAACTGATAGTGATGCACATCAGACTGTCAGTAGTTCCCTGTGGAAATGGGGGGTGGGGCATTGTAAGGGGAGCTAACTCTTCTGTATGGCGAAAGAGTCTCCTCTTGGGAATTTTATGGGCTACCTATGTGCAATCCACCGGATATAAAACCATAGATTTTATAGATGGTTTTAACATGAAAAGGGACTGTGATAAAATGAGCAAAAATGTAATGTAGTTTGCTTCTGCAAACTAGGATTTGGGTAATTGGATTTATTTTGTATTTTTATTTTTTTGAGATAGGGTCTCACTCTGTTGCCCAGGCTGACTTGAATACAGCTTTCTGCAGCCTTGACTTCCCAGGCTCACGTGATTCTCCTGCCTCAAGCAATCCAGCCTCCTGAGTAGCTGGAAGCACAGGTACACACCACCGTGCCCAGCTAATTTTTTTTTTTTTTTTTTTGAGATTGGTTTATCACTCTTTCAACCAAGCTGGAGTGCAGTCGCGTTTTCATAGCTCACTGCGGCATTGACCTTCCTTGGTCAAGTGATCCTCCCACCTCAGCCCCCTGAGTTGCTGGAACCACAGGCACACACCACCATGCCCAGCTAATTTTTGTATTTTTTCTAGAGACGGCCTCGCTATGTTGCCAGGGCCGGTCTTGGACTCCTGGGCTCGAGATCCCCATGCCTTACCCTCCCAAAGTCCTGGGATTCAAGGCATGAGCCACTGTGCACAGCCAATTTTTAAATTTCTTTTGTAGAAACGGGGTCTCCCTATGTTGCCGAGGCTGGTGGGCTCAAGCAGTCCTCCTGTCTCAGCCTCCCAAAGTGCTAAGATGACAGATGTGAGACACTGCACCTATTGGTTTATTTTTTACTTTGTGTGTAATAATCAAACGTGCATTTAAAAAATTTTGTTATAAAATGCACATAACAAAATTTACCATCTTAACCATTGTATGTTGTTTTTTTTTTGTTTGTTTGTTTTTTGAGACGAAGTCTTGCTCTGTTGCCCAGGCTGGAGTGCAGTGGCACAATCTTGGCTCACTGCAACTTCCGCCTCCTGGGGTTCAAGCGATTCTCCTGTCTCAGCTTCCCAAGTAGCTGGAACAGGCACACACCACCACACCCAGCTAATTTTTGTATTTTTAGTAGAGACAGGGTTTCACTACGTTGGCCAGGCTGGTCTCAAACTCCTGATGTCAGGTGATCCACCCGCCTCGGCCTCCCAAAGTGCTGGGATTACAGGCACGAGCCATAGTGCCCAGCCTATTTTTTTTTTTTTTTTTTTTTTTTTTTAGACAGAGTCTTACTCTGTCGCCCAAGCTGCAGTGCAGCGGCGCAGTCTCGACTCACCGCAACCTCTGCCTCCTGGGTTCAAGCAATTCTTGTGCCTCAGCCTCCCAAGTAGCTGGGATTACAGGCGTACACCATCATGCCCAACTAGCGTTTGTATTTTTAATAGAGATGGGGTTTCACCATGTTGGCCAGGCTGGTCTCGAACTCCTGACCTCAAGTGATCTGCCCACCTCGGCCTCCCAAAGTGCTGGAAGATTACAGGCGTGAGCCACCAGGCCTGGCCATCTTAACCATTTTTAAAATGTACAGTTCAATACAATATGAATTGAGTACATTCATATTGTTGTGCAGCCATCATCACCATCCATCTCCAGAACTCTTCAACTTGCAAAACTGAAACTGTATATCCATTAAACAATAACTCCCCATTCCATCCTTCTCCCAGCCCTGGTAACCACCATTCTAATTCTTATCTCTATGATTTTGACTACCCTGGGTACCTCATTTATATTGGTAGACTCATGCAGTATTTGTCTTTTTGTGACTGTCTTATTAGGACTTAGCATAATGTCCTAAAGGTCATCCATGTTGTAGCATGTGTCAGAATTTCCTTCCTTTTTCAGGCTGAATAATATTTCATTGTATGTATCTATCACATTTTGCTTATTCATCTGTCATTGGACACATGGGTTGCTTATATGTTTTAGCCGTTGTAAATAATGCTGTTATGAACATGGGTCTATACATACACAGTTTTTATATGTTTTATATTCAGAAAAAAAAAATTTAAGCTGTGAAAGCCAGCTGTGCACGGTGGTTCATGCCTGTAATCACAGCACTTTGGGAGGCTGAGGCAAGAGAATTATTTAAGTCCAGGAGTTCAAGACCAGCCTGGGCAACATAGTGAGACCCCATGTCTACAAAAAAATACAAAAATCAGACAGACATGGTAGCATGTGCCTATGGTCCCAGCTACTTGGGAGGCTGAGGTAGGGATCCCTTCAGCCCAAGAGGTCAAGGTTGCAGTGAGCTGTGATTGCGCTGCTGCGTTCCAGTCTAGGGGGCAGAGTGAGACCCTGTCTCTCAAAAAAATATATTAACTAAAAAAATAAAAGCTGTTGAAGCCAAATCATCTATTTTGAGTTTATGCTTTTTCCCTGATTTCTCATTTTGGAGCCAGTCTTTCGGCAACTTTAGCCAACTGTAACATTTCCCCACCAGAAGGAAAAATTACAGTGGAAAGCTGGTCTCCCTGTTTAAAACCTAATAGTGTAGTGACATGGTTAACTGTGTTTTGTGGTTAACTGAATTCAAGAGCTCTACCTGCTTCCTACTTCCTTCCCTCCCTCCCTCCCTCATAGCTAAAAAGTTTAACTTCTCACCGCCTGTATAATTCTCTAAAAAAGTTTGACCTTCTTTGTCTCTTTGTCTCTGAAACTGTTCCCTGGAGAGTCACTGTGTGCCCATAGTCTGGGCATTCCTTCATTGTACTAACTATGTTGTAATGGAATCATCAGTCTGTTTCCACAGTGGACTATATAGGAGACCAAAAAAGCAACTAATTCAGTTCACTAAATATCAAGTGCTCCCATGTGGCAGCCACCACTGGGCACCCAGAGCTCAGTGATGACGAGCCAACTGGGTACCAAGACACTCTTCATGGAACATCTCTTTTTTTAAGGTGGGAAGAAGTGGTATTTACATTTACTGATTTGGTGGGCATCATAGAATTTGAGTGAAAAGAGACCCTGGAGCTGATTTAGTCCAGTTACTTGATCTGTAAGCACGGTCCTGAGATCGGCTGTTGAACTGCAAGAGTTTTTCTGCTTTCATCCTGGTTGCTCAGTGCGCTGTAACGAACGCTGGTTTTCTTAAGTTGGCTCTCTGGCCCTGATCTTCCTCTACTCAAAAGCCACCACCCTTCTGCATACATCTTCCTGGCAGTTACACCACGTTATCTGCCATGTCCCAGCTGTCTCCTTGCTTTGCCTTCTACCTGGAATGTCTTCCTCCCCACACTCTGCCTCTGGATACTTAATCCTTCAACTTCCGCCTGAGATGCCACTTTCCCAGCATTCCAGCCCGATGTAAGCCCTCCCTCTTGAGCGACCGTATTCCCCTGATCAGCATGGTATGTGTGTTACACATGGCTTTGGGCTTTGAACTGTACTTGTATGTCTCTGTTGAAACCTGCCACTCCTCCTATCAGTCCAGCTAGCTGTGTTGATATGTTACGTGAGCACAAAGAAAGGAATGGGAGATACACACTCATTAGTTAATAATGGTTACCTTAGGCAAGGCAGGGGAGAGAATAAAGAATTAAAGATGAAACTCATCCACTGACCTCCCAGCAAGTGTGTGCAGTAAGAGCTCACTATTCAAAGCTAGGAGATGTGGCCACATTTGGGTCACTGGGAAGCAGATTGAGAAGTGCATCTAGGCTGTTCCAGCTGGTACAGGTCACATCAGCAACTCAGCTGAGGATTTAGAGACTGCTTCCAGAAGCATGGGATAGCCTTTACAGTGAATCAAACAGAGCTCCTACTTAGGGGACAAAGAGCAAAATCACTCCTCACACCTCCTCGCATCTCTGTGTCTTTGACTGCAGCTGCCTATTCACTAGTTCTCATCCTGCCTGTGACCCAGCTCTCCCGTCTTCCCCTGTAGGTCTCTCGCGGTCTCTTCCTGTCCTCCTCATGGTGTGTTAGTTTTTTCTTTTCCTGTCCCCGGTATGTCTGTCTTCCCACCCTGCTTCACCCCCTCCTCCCTTTTAATAGAGGCACTGTGTGTATTTCACACTTTTTCTGTTTATTGGCGATGGTTTATGTGTTATTAATAGAGCCAGTGGCCAGCAGATGCATTGTACTTTGGAGCTTTCTTTTCCCCCTTGAAAAATTCCAGCCTAAGTTATTTTTCAGTGAGTAAACAGGCTTTAATTGATTTCTCTCCTCGTGGATCAGTGATCTATAGAGAAGCACTGCCCCCCCGGTCCCCTTGAACCACAGGGCTGGAAAAGGCCAGAGCCTCTGGAGCTCTGCATGGGCCCTCACAGCTGGACCCGTAGCCTGCCCTCGCACCCTGTCTTCCTTCCTTCCTTCCCTCCCCCCATCCACCCACTGTACAAATCAGAGCCCTGGGGGCCGGCCTGCGTCTCCACACCCACTCCACGGACAAGCCAGGTCTCTGCGGTGTTTCTCCTTCTCCCCTCTTGGGTGCTGGGAATGGGATGGGCTGGGTCTCCTCTTCGGCATTTCCTCTGGGTCTGCAGACCGGCAAAGTAAAAACTGTCTCTCAAACCCTCTGGGAACTGGGGTCCCGGAAGAAGACTGGGCTTCTTCAATCAGATGTCCAGTTTGGGAAGGCTGAAGTCAGGTGGATTAATAGTCTTCCCACTATTTTGTTTTCTGGCAAGTTCACGGAGACATGGAGCTCATTCCGTGTCTGTGCCTCGGTTTGTGGGAGCCAGGAGGAAGTTGTTGCAGGAGTGGTCACATTATTTTCTGACCCCCTGGTCACCCCGCAGCTGCACACTCTTGAACTCAGTAATGCCAGTGGAGGCCCTCTGATCCCACCTTCCTGACTTGGCTCTTTTTGGTGGGTCAGCCATTCCCGGATCCCCAGCCCATTGTTTTCAGCCTATCCCGTAAGCTCCTAATTCCCTGTATTAACCCTTGTCAGTTTAAATACTGAGAGTAATTTCCTACACTTCCCACATCAGACCTGCACCCCAAGCGCCACCCCCGGGGCTCCCCTGTGGCCTCCCAGCTTCCACTTATCACTCACCCCCACAGCCCATGGCATTTTAAAGACAAATCTAATCATGGAATTCCCTTGCTGAGAACCCTTGAAAAGACAGTTTTACTGAAAAGGAAATGCAAACCCCTGACCAAGGCTTAAGGCGTAGCTCCTCCCCTGCCTGCTTCAACTCCTGTCCTATGCCCCTCACACAGGCCAGATTCCTCAAACACACCACACTCCTCCTTCCTCATTGCCTTAGCACCTGTGGTTCCCTCTGCCTGGAATGCTTTTCCCTTGCTCTCCTGTTTCTTTGCTCTGCAAGTTCCTCTTCTCCAGGTCTCAGCTTAAATATCTCCACTGCAAAGAGCCTCTGCTTACCACGAGCCGGGCAGCTCCACCCTCCCCAATATTCCTTCTCCCTCACCCCATCTGTGTTTTCATAGCAGCGCAGTTTGCAGTTCTGTGCTGGTTTGGGTGCTTGGTTATATCTCTCCCTGTTGATTGTGTCGGTTGCTACTTGATTCCACTGCTGCTTACAAAGAGCAGCTCAATCAATGCTCCTGAAGTGAAAGCCTGCCGAGGCAGTGAGGCCACGCCCAGTTAAGAGCGGACTTTGGGGCTGCGGTTGTTAGCAAACAGCTAGTATCGCAAGCCTTGCACAGAGAGGTGCTCAATATCTGAACTGGATTGAAAGTCACTTCCCCTCTGGGAGCCTCTGTTTTTCCAGTTCCCAAAACTCAAGGGCCCTGGTTCTCCTCCCGGGAGAACCAACTTCCTGCTGTAAATTCAGCCTGTATTTTACACATTGCATATGCTTGGGCTTGGTTTAAACTGTCCGGCCTGCTTTAAACCAAGTTACAAGGGTCAGATCCTACAAACAACCAAAAGAACTCCTTAGCAGAGTGGGGCCTGGGTCATGGATGTAACTCTGTGCTAAGGGCAGATTTATGGGCCTACCTGGGGGGCAAAGTAACAACTCAGCCTTAAATCATAAAAGTTGTGAAAGCAGTAAGGCTGCTTCTGGAGTGGGCGACTTTCTCGGAAGCTCCATGGTGATGGGGAGCCTCCTGGACGAGCTGGAAGAGGTCAGGGCAGATGTGAGGGAGCCAACTTCCTGGGGCACCTACTGGGTAGCAGCCTCCAGTGTCAGCTATCCTGTGTCTGCCTGTATTTTATTATTTATTTATTTTTTTATTTTTTTGAGACGGAGTCTCGCTCTGTTGCCCAGGCTGGAGTGCAGTGGTACGATCTCGGCTCACTGCAAGCTCCGCTTCCCAGGTTCACGCCATTCTCCTGCCTCAGCCTCCCGAGTAGCTGGGACCACAGGTGCCCGCCACCATGCCTGGCTTTTTTTTTTTTTTTTTTTTTTGTATTTTTAGTATAGATGGGGTTTCACCGTGTTAGCCAGGATGGTCTCGATTTCCTGACCTTGTGATCCACCCGCCTCAGCCTCCCACAGTGCTGGGATTACAGGCGTGAGCCACTGCGCCCAGCTTATTTTTTATTTTTCAACAGTCATGGTCTCACTCTGTCTCACAGGCTGGAGTGCAGTGGCACAATCATGGCTTACTGCAGCCTAGTACTCCTGGGTTCAAGTGATTCTCCCACCTCAGCCTCTTTAGCAGCTGGGACAACAGGTGCACACCACCACCATGCCTGGCTAATTTTTTTAAAAAAATATTTTTGTAGGCCAGGCATGGTGGCTCACGCCTATAATCCCAGCCCTTTGGGAGGCCGAGGTGGCTTGAGGTCAGGAGTTTGAGACCATGCTGGCCAATATAGCGAAATTCCATCTCTACTAAAAGTACAAAAATTAGCCAGGAGTGGTGGCACATGTCTGTGATTCCAGCTACTCAGGAGGCTGAGGCATGAGAATCACTTGAACCTGGGAGGTGGAGGTTGCAGTCAGCCGAGGTCACACCACTGCACTCCAGCCTGGGCAACAGAGCAAGACTCTTTAAATAAATAAATAAATAAATATATGCCATGATCGTGCCACTGCTCTCCAGCCTGGGTGACAAGAGTGAGACCGTGACTTGAAAATATACATATACATTTTTTTTTTTTAAGAGGCAGGATCCTGGCCGGACGCGGTGGCTCACGCCTGTAATCCCAACCTTTGGGATGCCCAGGTGGGTGAATCACAAGGTCAGGAGTTTGAGAACAGCCTGGCCAACATGGTGAAACCTCGTCTCTACTAAAAATACAAAAATTAGCTGGGCATGGTGGTGGGCGCCAGTAGTCCCAGCTACCCCAGAGTCTCCAGCAGGAGAATTGCTTGAACCCAGGAAGTGGAGGTTGCAGTGAGCCGAGATCGCACCGCTGCACACCAGCCTGGGCGACAGAGCAAGACTCCATCTAAAAAAAAAAAAAAAAAAAAGGGCAGGATCCTGCTATGTTGCCCAGGCTAGTCTCAAACTCCTGGACTCAAGGGATCCTCCCACTTAGGCCTCCCAAAGTGCTTGGATAACAGGAGTGAGCTATCATGCCCAGCCCTGTGTCTGCCTTTAAAGTGACCTTTGACTTTGCAACAAAAACACAGGAGTTAACTGGGACAAAGAGGTATGAAAAAAAGGAAACTGATACCACAAGGAGAAGAGAACACAAGGCCCAGCAGTCTGGGCTTGTATTAGCTCATGGCCTTGCATAGCATTGGGCCCTGTGCCCAGAGCCTGAGATGACTTCACCTTTGGGGGAGTGAGAGCTCTGAATCTGGTGATGCTTTGACATTTTAACAAACTGGCAACAGTGGTGCCTCTTGTGTCTTCCCAGCACCTGCCCCCTTCAGCTCAAATTCCTTGCTTCTGTTACTGCATCTGAAATGATGTCCGAGCTGGAAATGAATAGAAAGAACACAGAACTGCTCCTGCTTCAGTCTTCACTCTTACTAGCTGTGTGACCTTGGACAAGTGACCTAACCTCTCTGAGCCCCAGCAGAGAAGCAGGCCTGGCTTTCAAGGCGATTGTGAGAATGAAGTTAGGTGGTACATATAAAGTAACTTAGCTTGGTGCCTTCTTCCTGGTATATCCTAAGTGTGTTTCCATGAAGAGCACTGGGACGTTGCTATGGAAGCACAGAGCAGAGCAGAGGAGGGGTGAGCACTGGCCAACAATCAGGAGACCCGAATTCTACTCACCATGCTGCCAATGCAGTGTGACCTTGGGTACATCCCCTCTGGGTTGAAATAGATTTGTACGTATGAAAAGTGCCCTAAAAAGGCCGGGCGCGGTGGCTCACGCTTGTAATCCCAGCACTTTGGGAGGCCGAGGCGGGCGGATCACGAGGTCAGAAGATCGAGACCACGGTGAAACCCCGTCTCTACTAAAAATACAAAAAATTAGCCGGGTGTGGTGGCGGGCGCCTGTAGTCCCAGCTACTCGGAGAGGCTGAGGCAGGAGAATGGCGTGAACCCGGGAGGCAGAGCTTGCAGTGAGCCGAGATTGCGCCACTGCACTCCAGCCTGGGTGACAGAGCGAGACTCCATCTCAAAAAAAAAAAAAAAAAAAGAAAAGTGCCCTAAAAAGTCACAACTGGGCTGGGTGTGGTGGCTCATGCCTGTAATCCCAGCACTTTGGGAGGCCAAGGTGGACAGATCACTTGAGGTCAGGAGTTCACTACCAGCCTGGCCAACATGGTAAAACCCCATCTCTACTAAAAATACAAAAATAATTAGCTGGGGCTTAGTGGCACACACCTGTAATCCCAGCCACTCCGGGAGGCTGAGGTGGGAGAATTGCTTGAACCTAGAAGGCAGAGGTTGCGATGAGCCAAGATCACACCACTGCACCCCAGCCTGGGCGACAGAGTGAGACTCCGTCTCAAAAAAACAAAGTCACAACAAAAAGGGCCCATTTCTGCCAGCTTCCACGTGGGCTTTTAAAATAATTTACAGGAGCTCACTGGGTGCACTCAGGACCAGGGTGGGGAGACTGAAGCCTGTGGAGCAGGCCACAGCAGGACCAGGCAGGGCCTCCTACGTGCTGTCCTGGAGGGCCTCCCTCACTGAAGACGCCATCAGTCAGGCCATCATCAGTTTGCCAGAAGCTTGTGAGCACCAGCAGACAGGGCCACCTCTCTTTTACCCTGTGCCTTGCTAGAGTCAGCCGGGGCTAGGAAAACAGCGGTTGATGCAAACAGACATGAGTGGCAGCAGGTGGGCAGCTGCACTGAAGCCAGGCTTCTAGCCCAGGCCCAGCAGGTTCTGTGAGCAGGTGCTGTGCTGTCGAGCAGTGCCATTCCTGTTCCAATGAGTCATCGAAGCTGGCACAGGGGGCTTTGCTGGGCTGCAACGGGTGTTCAGGATGGGGTTCAGAGGTTGGCACTTGGCAAGCAGAAGGGGCACGAGCTGGCCAGTAGAACAGTGCTGGGGTGCACGAGGCAAGAGGCCTAGATAAGTCACTGAGAAGGGCAGAAGTGGGGGGACCTGTTTCCAAAGCATTAAGGCTGGTGGCAAGAGCCCTGCTGGCTGCATCAAGTCAGGAGAGTGCGCTCCTGGAAGCATGGGCAAGGCGGGGAGACTCAACCTTAGTTCTGAGTCCAGAAATAAAATGGCCCTTTATTACACAGTTATCTTTGACTCCTCAAGCCCCTCTTGCTTGTAAATTGAGTCACCAAATGCTGTCCTTTTTCTGATCGTCTCTACATTTTATTCCTTTGCTTTCAATTTGGTGAGAAAGGTATACATACAGAAGTGTATACAAAACTGTGCGAAGAAGTTAGAGAATAATTGTATCATGAACCAGCACCCAGGTAAAGATATAAACACAGCCAGCATCCCAGAGGCTGTGCCCCAGCCTGACCATGACCTTTCCTTCTCCCTACAGGTCCTAGTGCAGTTTTGTGATACTCAGAGCCTTGCATTTCTTTATCGCTTTGCACCATTGGGGTTTTAATTGCGATTGCATGGATCTTATATATCACATGGAGAAAGTGGACTTCTTTTAATGTTAATCCATGGACACCGTATATCTCTCTAGTTACAATGTCCTCTTTGTCTCACAATCAAGGTTTCTGATTTTCTCCATAGAGATCTTGTACTTTAAAAAAAACTGTTTCCTTGGCTAGGCGCGGTGGCTCATGCCTGTAATCCCAGCACTTTGGGAGGCCAAGGCAGGCAGATTACTTGAGGTCAGGAGTTTGAGACCAGCCTGGCCAACATGGTGAAACCCTGTCTCTACAAAAATACAAAAATTGGCTGGGCGTCATGGCGGGCGCCTGTAATCCCAGCTACGTGGGAGGCTGAGGCAGGAGAATTATTTGAACCCAGGAGGCAGAGGTTGCAGTAAGCCCAGATCATGCCATTGCACTCCAGCCTGGGCGACAGAGCAAGACTCTGTCTCAAAAAAGAAAAAAAATTGTTTTATTTTATTTCGTTCCTGAGATCTCTGTATGTACTTGTTTTATTTAGAGGTCTGTGATATTATTATAAATGATTTTTTTTTTTTTTTGAGACAGAGTCTCGCCCTGTCACCCAGGCTGGAGTGCAGTGGCACAATCTCGGCTCACTGCAACCTCTGTCTCCCGGGTTCAAGCGATTCTCCTGCCTCAGCCTCCTGAGTAGCTAGGGCTACAGGTGTGTGCCACCATGCCTGGCTAATTTTTTGTATTTTTTTGTAGAGACAGGGTTTCCCTGTGTTAACCAGGTTGGTCTTGATCTCCTGACCTTGTGATCTGCCCACCTCGGCCTCCCAAAGTGCTGGGAGTGTGAGCCACCGCACCCGGCCTATAAATGATTTTTCTTGCTGGATGTTTTAACTGTTACAGCTGGAATTTTAAAATGCAGCTGAGAGTGCCTATAGTCCCAGGTACTCAGGAGGTTGAGGTGGGAGTACTGCTTGGGCCCAGGAGGCTGCATTCCAGCCTGGGCAACATAGCAAAACCCCATCTCAAAAGATAAATAAAACTTTTTTTAATGAAAATGCAGTGGGTTTGTGTATATTGATTTTTATATCTAGCAAGCTCACTCAACTCTCATGGTAACTTACCTTGTGATTCTTTGGCTTTTATATCATCTCTAAATAATGACAGTTTGTTTTTTTCCTTTCAGATCGTTATATCCTTTTCTTTTTCCTTGCCTTTCTTCCCTGGCCTGGACTTCCAGTACAGTTTGCACCCTACTGGAAGTGGTGACAATGGGCATCGTTGTCATGTTTCCATTCTCACAGGGAAAGCTATCTTTGTTCCTCCACTATCCACAATGTTTGTTATGGGGTTTTACAGCTACCCTTTGTCAGGGCAAGGAAGTCCCTTCCATTCTTAGGTTGCTAAGAGTTTTTCTCATGAGTGGATCTTTAGTTTTCTCTACGAGCCTAGAGAGGATGGTGCGACTTTTCCTTTTTTCCATTAAAGTGATAGATGATGCTGAGTTTTCCAATGCTGAACAGACCCTGCACTCCTGAGAGAAACAGGCTTGACTGTGTTGTATTGTCTTTTTTAGAAGCTGCCAGATTCAGTTTGTTACTCGTGTGGGATTTTTGTGTCTATTTTTCATGAATGAGATTGCCCTGTCCTTTTTCTTTTTCATATTTCCCTTATTAGGTGTTGGTGTCAAGGTTATCATTGCCTCACAGAACCAGTTGGGCAGTCCCCTCTTTTTCTGTGTTCTGAGTTTGTGTAAAAGCGGAACTCTCTGTTCCATACATGTATATTAAAAGTCACGGGGGATGCCATCTGGGCCTGGAGTTTGCTCTGCAGGAAGGTCGACTCCTGATTAACTTGTACTTTCATGAACCTCCCATCCTCCCAGACCAGACCACCTCACCAGTGGACCATGGTGGCACCCTAAGGTGCACTGCCCCAGGCCTCCTCCCCAGCCAGTCTTCCTGATCCCAGCTCTCTCCACCGGTCCCCACTGTCCCCTGATAAAATCTAGATTTACTGTCAGACTCAGGGCCCTCACCTGTGGCCAAACCACTTGCCTATCCTACTCTTCTGCTGTGTCCTGCTGAACTGGAGGCACGCCTGGGCCTCCTGTGCTGGAGCCTCCGCCCACGTGTGGCCCATCCAGACTCCTCCTGCCACTAGGGCCACCTCTTCCGGGAAGCCTGCCCCTTCCCTTTAACTGCAGGGCCCTGTCTCCTATAGCTCCCAATTTCCACGTATGATCAAAACCGCTCTGGGGTAGGATTAGAATCACTCCCTACTCAAGTGAGTGATCCGAGAGGATGGGTATAGGCTTCCAGTCATTTGCTTATTCGGTCAACAAAACATACGAAGCACCAGGCACCATATGGAGCTGGAATACATCAGTAACCAAGACTCACAGCTTCCAGTCTCCAGAGCTCTCCAGTGAGTGGAAATAAGACAGCTTTCACTCGACAGGTAAGCACTGAAAAACGAGTTTTAATCACCCAGAATCCCACTGCTAATGGATGAGAGCATTTCTTCTCCGCTTTAAAAAGGCAATTATCTACCTGAGTAGGTACAAGCTACACCCTACCCTAATTTACGGATAAGGAAACCGAGGCGTGGGGCACTGAGGCTGAAGCTGGCCCGGCTTAGGAATGCTTGGGGTCTGGGTTTTGACTCAGCAGCCTGACTCGGAGCCTCCCTGCCTTCTTGAAAAAATAGAACGTGTGTTGAGCTGTGTCCTCGTTTGGGCCTCGAGTTTCACTTATCTTACTACAGACACCACCTTGGGAACACGAAATGTGCATCTCGCCCCTATCTGGGTGTCACCCTCACCGGCTCCCTTGCTTTCTTTTCGGGCTGTGGGGGCAGAACCCAGCCAGGGAGTCTGGAGCCTGGGCTCTCCCGGCGCTGCCACCAACTCCCTGCAGTCCCAGCTGGTCACTCGGCCTCTCTGCGCCTCTTTCCACCTGCGTTAGGCGGGGCTGGGATTCCGCCCCTGGCGATGGGCGTGGAGGATCCAGCACAGCCGGGGCGGGGCTCGGCGGGCGCGGGGGGCGAGGGGCCCCGGGGAGGAGGGCGGGGCGGGGCACGAGGGCCCTGAGAGCCGGAAGCGCGGGGTGGGGCCTGTGCCGGGTGCACCTCGCGAGTTCGCTGTCGCTGCGCCTCTGTCGCGGTCGTACCCTCCGCCCTCCGCGCTGAGAGCCGCTGCCGCCCGGGGCCTTCGAGGGCTCCTCGCCCCTGCTTCCTGGGAGACCCTCTCCGCTGGGAGAGTCGCAGTCACGGAACCGGGGGACACCTGTAGAGGCAGGCGGCCGGCGAAGGCCCGGCCCGAGAGGAAGCGGGCCCCAAACGCCGCAACTGCCTGGGAAGCGGCTTTGCGTGTGCGCGGCGAGGGTAGCGGGGCCACTGCCGGGCCGTCTCAGGCGCCCGGGGCACCTCCGCCCTTCTTCCTGCCGCAGCTTCCTCGTGGGCACGGGGAAGGGCGGCGGGAACGCAGGCGCTGCGCCGGGCGAAGGCCGCGGCCCTGCTCTCATCCTCAACAGTTGGGAGGCTGGGGCTGGGCTACACCGACCCGAGCGGGGGCCGGGAGCGGGCCAGGCTCCTCCCTCCTCTCCGGCTCCGTGTGCCGCGTGGCTGCCCCTTGGCAGGCTCTGCGGGGTCCCTGTCCCTGCCTGGGTAGTGTGCGCCCTTGCCCTCCCGCCCCGCTTCAGGCCCTGCGGTTGAGAACACGCTGCCCCCCGCCCCAGCCTGGTCCTCGCTCTAGATGCCGACCCTGACGCAGCCTGGGGAAGCCTACAAAGCCCTTCTCAAAATATTTTTAAATGAATAAAATAAGATTAGGAAGGAAGGCTACTATGGTAAATAGTTGGCCGGGCGCGGGGCTCATGCCCGTTATCCCAACACTTTGGGAGGCCGAGGCGGGAGGATCGCTTGAGCCTAGGAGTTGGAGACCAGCCTGGCCAACACAGTGAGACCGTCTCTACAAAAACTTATTTTTTTTTAATTAGCCGGGCGTGGTGGAGCACATCTGTGGGCCCAGCTACTCGGGAGCTGGGGCAGGAGGATCCCTTAAGCCTGGGAAGTCAAGGCTGCAGTGAGCCGAGATCGGTGCCACTTCACTCCAGCCTAGGCGATAGAATGAGACTTGCAGAAAGACAGAGAAAAAATACAGTAACACAGTTAATAAAATTCTTAACACACATGTAATAATGTATTTTACTCACACATTAAATAACAAGACTAAAGTTGCAAGTCTAATAATGTTCACCATGATTTTGAAATACCAGTGAGTATAAATGATATTTAGAGATTTCTGCAACAGCTGAAATGTGATATGAATATATCTGGGTTTCTCTTGGTGACAAAGTCAGGGACAGCTAACACCTACTACTGTGGGAATTTTAATATCAGAGGTGGGTGAAAATGAGATCGCATACATTCCTTCAACCCAACTTCAGAAGCCCCCTGGCTTCTATCCTCTGACCTCCCTTCCCCTCCCCTCTCTCTGTGGATCCCAGGTTAAGAACCCCCACCCAGGTGACGGGGTGTGAAGAGCTCAGTGGGAGGGGCAGAGAGGAAGAGCCTCCCTGACCCCGGTGTTTGCCTAAAGAGAAGCACAGAGCCAGTTTTCATACTCTGGGCCTTTGCACATGCTGTTTCCTCTGCTGGGCCTTCCCATCCCCCTGCCCCCTCTGCCACCCCAACCTCCTGTCTCCTTGAAAATGCCCTACCCCACGCCACCCCCAGCATGGGGTTTCCTCTCTTCTCTTGCTGTCTAGTATCTTCCCAGCTCCACACACAGCCTGTGTGTTGATCTCAGGTGTTTGTGTTCAGGCCTGGCCTCCTGCTGGGCTGAGCTAGGCAAGACCTGGGCTGGGGCTGCTCCATCCCTAGGGCCCATTTCAATACTGGTGCTCAACGCATGTTTACTGGATGGATGGATGGATGGATGGATGGATGGATGGAAAAGGTCATGCCCACCATGTTTTCTAAGCACCTTGCAGTCAGCAGCTGCCTGACTCATCTTTGGGCTCCCTCCCCTGGCAACAGCAAAGGCTGTGTCACCAACCCCTCTGACCAGGGTCCCGAGGGGGGTCTTGCATACCTTCTCACAGGTCGTGTCCCAAGATCCCATTTCACCAGTGGAGAACCTGGCCCTCGGAAAGGTCAAGGCTGGCTCCCTTGGTCTGGGAGCTGGCAAGTGGTGCATGAGGGATTCCACCCAGCCCGCCCTGGCCACACTGCTGTCCGGTACATAAGCTCAAAGGGCCTCTGCAGAGGCCAAGGTGATGGGAGAGTTGGCCACATGTGAGAATAAGCCCATGCCCTCTGGAGGGGACTCTACTTTGATAACACTTCTTAAAATGGTTAAGTCATCATTAAGACAAAAACCAAATACACTTCTGATTTCATTCACCCTGTGCACCCGTGGTCACCCCAGCCAAGGGAGACTTGGTGATGCAGGGGATTGAGAAGCAGCCACTGTCTCGATGCTCCCAGCATGGTGGGGGCGCCAGGAGTGTGAGCTGCAGGGGGAAGGAGAGGGCAGGGACCACTGGGGCAGGCTGGGAGGGCTTCACAGAGGAGGTGCTGCTTGGGTGAGGCCTAAAGGTCAGTAGGAATTACCTGTATGCAGGAGAGGATGGAAGGGAGGAGGAGGACACAGTAGTCCAAAGGCCCGAGGGGTGAACCTGCAAGTCCCATTCAGACAACTGAGCTCAGCTTGGGGAGCTCGGCCCTCAGGAGCCTCCAGCACAACACACGAAACCAGTCAGCCACAAAACCAGGAAGTGGGTGTTAAGTTTCTTCTACCCATGCAGGTAAAGTTGAGAGAACCGTGAACTGGTTTCCTGCGGAGAGGATCCTGGAGCGGAGTCCACACCAGAGCCTCCAGACCTTGGGTGTGAAAGGTAGTGATGGGAGAGGGGAGGACACTCCAGGCAGAGGACACAACCTGGACACAGAAGTGGAGACTGGATTGGGAGTAAAGGAGTGAGGCTGCCTGATGCCTCAGAGCAAGAATAACAACTGAGCCTGGACACCTGGGCTGGGGCAGGACACCTGGGACACTAGGAAGAGCCTGGGGCACCAGGCTGAGGCACCTGGGGCTGGCTGGCAGGCAGGAGGGCGCGTACGGGGGGAGCCACGGAGGCCTTTAGATACTCTAGCACTGTGTGGAGGATGGCGGAGAAAGGCTCCCACAGGCCCCCTGAGCCCAGCATGGGGATCCTGGGTAATAACCACACCCACCTACCTACCCAGTGGGTACAAACCTTTTATCTCATTCGATGCATCCAACATCTTATGAAGAAGGCAGAAAAGTTTATTCACTTATCCAAAAAACATGATCTGTTTAGATCTGAGCTGGAATAACAGAATTTTCTTTTTCTTCTTACTTTTCCCTCCCTCCCTCCCTCCCTCCCTCCCTTCCTTCTCTCTTTATTTTTTCACAGGGTCTCATTCTGTCACCCAGACTGGAGTGCAGTAGCACAATCAGGGATTGCTGCAGCCTCAACTTCTGGGCTCCAGTGATGCTCCCACCTGAGCTTCCTCAGTAGCTGGGACTACAGGTGTGCACACCACACCCAGCTAATTTTTGTATTTTTTGTAGAGACAGGGTCTTGCCATGTTGCCCAGGCTGGACAGAGAACTTTCACATTCTGTATTATATATTTCAGAACTATTGTAAAATTTGATAATGAGCATATATTACCTTTATAATCAGAAAAAAGACAATAAAGATTTTTTTAAAATAACGATCCAGGCCGGGCACAGTGGCTCAAGCCTGTAATCCCAGCACTTTGGGAGGCTGAGGCGGGTGGATCACGAGGTCAGGAGATCGAAACCATCCTGGCTAACATGGTGAAACCCCGTCTTTACTAACTTTGGGCGGCCGAGGTAGGCGAATCACTTGAGGTCAGGAGTTCGAGACCAGCCTGGCCAACATGGTGAAACCCCATCTCTACTGAAAACACAAAAATTAGCTGGGCGTGCTGGCATATGCCTGTAGTCAAATCCCAGCTACTCCAGAGGCTGAGGTGGGAGAATCACTTGAACCCGAGGTAGAGGTTGCAGTGAGTCGAGATTGCGCCACTGCACTCCAGCCTGGGCAACACAGTGAGACTCCATCTCAAAAAAAAAAAAAAAAAAAAAAATTCAGGACGAGGATACAAAGTTGACTCTCTCCCCAGATTAGCTGGATTTTCCAAACATCCAAATATCACAATGCACATCCTCTCCATTCACACAGGCCCCTTCATGGAGACCCACAGCAGAGGTTTCCCTGAGGTCTCAGTAATTGATAAGATTCTTTTTTTTTTTTTTTGAGACGGAGTCTTGCTCTGTCACCCAGGCTGGCGTGCAGTGGTGCGATCTCGGCTTACTGCAAGCTCCGCCTCCCAGGTTCACACCATTCTCCTGCCTCAGCCTCCCGAGTAATGGATAAGATTCTTAACCTTAGAATCCCTATCTAACCCTGTTTCTCTTTTGTACTGGCCACCAGGAAGCAGGCTGTCAAATGTGAATTTCCCCTCCTTCCCCCCTTGGCATTTGTGCAGGACCTTCTGCCATATACTTTTGTTGTGTTTTTAGAGACATGGTTACTATGCTGTCCAAGCTGGTCTCAAACTCCTGGGCTCCAGGGATTCACCCACTTCAGTCACCCAAAATGCTGGGATTCCAGGCGTGAGCCTTGACCAAGACCGGCCTGCCGTGCACTTTTGCATACTAACTATACTCCTTTGTCTGACTCCTCTACCTTTATTTTACTTTATACTCATTTTTACTGAAGCCGCCCCTTCCTTTTGGAATGACACAAATTGATACTTTTCTTTTTAATTTTTGAAACAAAGTCTCAATCCATCATCCAGGCTGGAGTGCAGTGGGCTTCAGCCTCCGACTCCCCAGATTCAGGCAATCCTCCCATCTCAGCCTCCTGAGTAGCTGGGACCACAGGTGCACACCACCACGCCTAATTTTTGTATTTTTTGTAGAGACAGGCTCCACATACCCAGCCACCATACAGAAGCCACCATATCCAGCTGATACATTTGTTCCTTAAAAACCATAGAAAAGCAACTGAAAGGGGAAAAAAACCTAACTAAAAGAGAGCAATCACATTCGCTGAGTGCAGTGGCTCACACCTGTAATCCAAGCATTTGGGGAGCCGGGGTGAGAGGATCCCTTAAGACCAGAAGTTTGCGACAAGCCCGGGCAACATGATGAGACTTCATCTCTACAGAACATTAAATTAGTTGGGCATGGTGGAACACACCTGTAGTCCAGCAGCTTAGGAGGCTGAGGTGGGAGGAATGCTTGAGCCCAGGAATTTGAGGTTACAGTGAGCCACAATTGCACCACAGTACTAAAGTCTGAGTGACAGAATGAGACCCTGTCTCAAAAAAAGAAAAAAGAAGGCAGGGCATGCTGGCTCAGGCTCATGCCTATAATCCCAGCACTTTGGGAGGCCGAGGCAGGTGGATCACCTGAGGTCAGGAGTTCAAGACCAGCCTAGCCAACATGGTGAAACCCTATCTACACTAAAAATACAAACATTAGCCAGGCGTGGTGGTGGGCGCCCCTAACCCCAGCTACTTGGAAGGCTGAGGCCGGAGAACCACTTGAACCCGGGAGGCGGAGGTTGCAGTGAGCCGAGATTGCACCACTGCACTCCAGCCTGGGTGACAGAGTGAGACTCCCTCTCAGAAAAAAAAAAAAAAGAGAGAGAGAGAGAGAGAAGCAGGCTCTTGGAAGGAGGCCTCGCATAATGCCTGAGCCAAAAATAGTATCCATCCATTTCCTTAAAAAATAATATGTTTTGGCCAGGCGTGGTGGCTCATACCTGTAATCTCAATACTTTGGAAGGCCGAGGCAGGAGAATCACCTGAGGTCAGGAGTTCAAGACCAGCCTAGCCAACATGGCAAAACCCCTTGTTTACTAAAAATACAAAAAATTAGCCAGGCATGGTGACAGGCACCTATAATCCTGAGAGGTGACAGCGTGCTGGCAGCCCTTGCTCGATCTTGGTGCCTCCTTGGCCTCAGCGCCCATTCTGGCCACGCTTGAGGAGCCCTTCAGCCCACGGCTGCACCATGGGAGCCCTTCTCTGGGCTGGCCGAGGCCGGAGCCGGCTCCCACGGTTTGCGGAGTGGTGTGGAGGGAGAGGCACGGGCGGGAACCAGGGCTGCGCGCACGCTTGCAGGCCAGCTGGAGTTCCGGGTGGGCGTGGGCTTGGCGGGCCCTGCACTCGGAGCGGCCTGCCGGCCCTGCTGGTCCCTGGCAGTGAGGGGCTTAGCACCTAGGCCAGCAGCTGCGGAGGGTGCGCCGGGTCCCCCAGCAGTGCCAGCCGCTCGATTTCTCGCTGGGCCTTAGCTGCCTCCCCGCGGGGCAGGGCTCAGGACCTGCAGCCTGCCATGCCTGAGCCTCCCCGACGAGCGCCGGCCCCTACTCCACGGGGCCGGTCCCATCAACCGCCCAAGGGCTTAGGAGTGCGGGCGCAGGGCGCAGGACTGGCAGGTAGCTCCACCTCCAGTCCCGGTGTGGGATCCACTGGGTGAAGCCGGCTGGGTTCCTGAGTCTGGTGGGGACTTGGAGAACCTTTATGTCTAGCTAAGGGATTGTGAATGCACCAATCGGCACTCTGTATCTAGCTCAAGGTTTGTAAATGCACCAATCAGCACTCTGTGTCTAGCTCAGGGTTTGTAAATACACCAATGGACACTCTGTATCTAGCTAATGTAGTGGGGAAAGTGGAGAACTTTTGTGTCTAGCTTAGGGATTGTAAATGCACCAATCAGCACCCTGTCAAAACGGACCAATCAGCCAGATAAGCTTGCTGTAAAACAGACCAATCAGCTCTCTGTAAAATGGACCAATCAGCAGGATGTGGGTGGGGCCAGATAAGAGAATAAAAGCAGGCTGCCCGCGCTAGCAGTAGCAATCCGCTGAGGTCCTCTTCTGTTCTGTGGGAGTTTTGTTCTTTCGCGCTTTGCAATAACTCTTGCTACTGCTCACTCTTTGGGTCCACACTGCTTTTATGAGCTATAACACTCACTGTGAAGGCCTGCAGCTTCATTCCTGAAGCCAGCGAGACCACGAACCCACCAGGAGGAAGGAACAACTCCAGACACGCCGCCTTAAGAGCTGTAACACTCACCACAAAGGTCTGCAGCTTCACTCCTGAGCGAGTGAGACCACGAACCCACCAGAAGGAAGAAACTCTGAACACATCCGAACATCAGAACGAACAAACTCCAGACACGCTGCCTTTAAGAACTGTAACACTCACTGCAAGGGTCCACAGCTTCATTCTTGAAGTCAGTGAGACCAAGATCCCACTAATTCTGGACACAATCCCAGCTACGCGGGAGGCTGAGGCAGGAGAATCACTTGAACCCAGGAAGCGGAGATTGCAGTAAGCCCAGATTGTGCCACTGCACCCCTGCCTGGGCAACGGAGCAGGACTCCATCTCAAAAAATAATAATGATGATAATAGTATGTTTTGGGAGGCTGAGGCTTGTGGATTGCTTGAGCCTAGAAGTTCAAGACCAGCCTGGGCAACATAATGAGACCCCTGTCTCTACAAAAAATACAAAAATTAGGTGTGGTGGCATGTACCTGTAGTCCCAGCTACTCAGAAGGCTGAGGTGGGAGGATGCTTGAGGCCAGGAGGTGGAGGTTTCAGTAAGCCGAGATCGTGCCACTGCATTCCAGCTTGGGCTGAAAAAGATAGGTAATGCATTCACGTGAGATCAATTTAAAGGCACAAAAGGCTAGTGTTTCAGAAAGACTGAAGCCATGTTTTTCCCCTGCTCTCCCACCAACACAGCAACAATCAACACAGAAGACTTCTGTGACCCAGAAATACATGGGGATTTCTCCCCATCAGCAAGCAAGCAATAAGCAATCAATTCTGTAGCAGATGCCATCTGGGTGTCCTCTAATTCAATTCCGACACCATGTACCTGGAGCTAGCAACAGATGCCATCTAGGTGTCCTCCAATTCAATTCCGACACCATGTACCTGGAGCTAGCATCAGATCCCACAGGTAGCCACCCCCCTTATCACGCCAGTCGCCGAGTCTGGGCCTCCGGAGCTTCTGGCTTCAAGTTGGGGTTCCCACGATCTCTGCTCGGGTTTAATTTACTGGCGTGGCTCACACAACTCAGGAACCTGTACATTTGCCAGTTTACTATAAAGGATATTATGAAGGAGACAATGAAGAGAGGCATCGGCGCGGTATTGGAGTAGGGGTGCAGAGCTTCATGCCCTGCTGGGCACACCACCCTCCAGGAGCCCCCACACGCCCAGTCATCCAGAAGCCCTCCCAAGCCTGTCCTCTGGGGTCTCTATGGAGACTTCCTGATGTCAGCATTTCTGCCCCCAGGGTATGGGGTGGAGCCTTCTCTGGAATGAGGGTCTTATGACCCAAGATCAGATTAGGGTCCTGCCTTGGGCAGGTGAAAGGAGGCAGGAGAAGGTCAGAGAGATTCTGTTTCTTGAGGCCTAACACTCCCAACATTCTTTTTATTTATTTTTTACCTTTCCAGTGGTGCTGACACTCCCAGCATTCTAACAAAAGACTAACAAGGGTTCTGGGAGTTATGAGATAGGAACCATGGACACACACACACACACACACACAAATATAGCCATGGGTAACACGGCTAAACCCCATCTCTACAAAAAAAAAAATTAACTGGGTGTGGTGGTGCACCTGTAGTACCAGCTACTCGGGCGGCTGAGGAGGGAGAATCCCCTGAGCCCTGGAGGTCAGGGCTGCAGTGGGCCAAGATTGCACCACTGCACTCCAGCCTGGGCATGGGAGTAAGATTCTGTCTCAAACAAAACAAAGCAAAACAAAACAAAACGTATTCTCATCACACCATAGCTAGTCAGTGAAAAGCCAGTCTTCCCCCAACTCTTGTACCCCAGCTCACCTCTCCAGAAGGGACCACTCCTAGCAGTTTCTTGGGTATCCCTTCCAGAGACAGTCTTCACAAATATATGAAAACACATACATAATATTTTGCACTTGGCTTTTCACATAACACTGGGGTGGAGATCTTTCCATATTACAACACAGAGCTTCCTCACTGTTCCTGGCTGTGCCATTAGCCACTGGGGTACACTGGGGTGGTAGGGTGGTGCACCCCAACTCCAAGGGACAGAAGCTCTTGCACTTGGGACCCTTCCAGACCTTGCCCTATGCACCTCTTCATAGGGTGTTCATCTGTATCCTTTATAATCTCAACCCTAATTAATGACATTCAGAAATTATGATTGGGCCAGGCGCAGTGGCCTGTAATCCCAGTACTTTGGGAGGCCGAGGCAGGCAGATCACCTGAGATCAGGAGTTCGAGACTAGCCTGACCAACATGGTGAAACCTTGTCTCTACTAAAAATACAAAAATTAGCTGGGTGTGGTCGCGCATGCCTGTAATTCCAGCTACTGGGGAGGCTGAGGCATGAGAATCCCTTGAACCTGGGCAGGGAGGTTGCAGTGAGCCGAGATTACACCATTGCACTCCAGTCTGGGTGATAGAGTGAGACTCTGTCTCAAAAAAAGAAAAAAAATATGGTTGAATTAAGACTTGACTCCAGGCCAGGCGTGGTGGCTCACACCTGTAATCCCAGCATTTTGGGAGAACGAGGTGGGCGAATCATGAGGTCAGGAATCTGAGACCAGCCTGGCCAACATGGTGAAACCCTGTCTTTTACTAAAAATGCAAAAATTAGCTGGACATGGTGGCGCGCGCCTGTAGTCCCAGCTGCTCGGGAGACTGAGGCAGAAGAATCACTTGAACCCGGGAGGTGGAGGTTGCAGTAAGCCAAGATCACACCACTGCACTCCAGCCTGGCGACAGAGTGAGATTCTGTCTCAAAAGGAAGAAAGAAAAAAAAAAAAGAGTTTACTCCAGCTCAAAGCTTGAGGCTGTCCACCTGGAGAACGCTGACTTCAGAAGAATGAATGGGTCAGGTCAGCTTCCAACGTGGAGAAGGGAAGGTTTTGTTTACATAGGCAGTTCACAGGATTGCAACATTTTCCATGCAAGGTCAGTACATATGTTTTAGCAATTTGATTGGTTATAGCTTGTCACATTCCAAGGAAGATTGCTTTAATATTCTGTGAGGAAGGGTGCTGATTCAAGGGGATCTATCTCTGGAGCCACAGTGCTTTTTCTAATCATTTATAGGAAAAGGCAGAAGCTGTAGAAGCTGCTACCTGACTCAGGCCACATAGCCACATTCCTCTCAAGGCTCAAAATAGTTTTGGCTGGGTGCCATGCCTCACCCTGTAATCCCAATGCTTTTGGAGGCCAAGGTGGGAGGATAGCTTGAGCCCAGGAGTTCAAGGTTACAGTGAGCTATGATCACACCTCTGCATTCCAGCCTGGGCAACAGAGTGAGACTCTGTCTCTATAATAATAATAATAATTCAAAGTTCCAATAGCTTTAAGTTTGAATTATCTAAGTTCATAATAATAAACCAGCATATATAAAGTGTTTCATTGAGTTTGTTTGTTTTAGAGATGGGGTCTCACTATGTTGCCCAGGTTGGAGTGCAGTGGCTATTCACAGGCATGGTCATGCACAATGACTGCAGCCTCAAACTCCTAGGCTTGAGTGGTCCTCCCACACCTTCTCTGTTACCTGTGACTACAGGCACGTGCCCCCATGCCTGCCTGGCTCTATTTCCTGAAGTTGTTTTTTTTTTTTTTTTTTTTTTTTGAGAAAGAGTCTTGCTGTGTCACCCAGGCTGGAGTGCAGTGCTGCAATCTCAGCTACTGCGGCTTCCACCTCCTGGGTTCATGCGATTCTCGTGTCTCAGCCTCTCAAGTAGCTGGGATTACAGGTGTGCACCACCATGCCTGGATAATTTTTGTATTTTTTGTAGAGACGGAATTTTGCCACGTTGGCCAGGCTGGTCTCGAACTCCTGACCTCAAATGGTCCACCTGCCTCGGCCTCCCAAAGTGCTGAGATTATAGGCATGAGCCACCGCAGCTGGCCCTATTTACTTAAGTTCTATGAATCATTCTAGCCAATAACTGAACCAGAGGAGGCGGTCTTGGAAACCTCCAGCTTACAGTCGCTCAGTCAGAAATATGTGAGGATGGATTTACATTTGGCTTCTGAAATGGGGGCAGTTTTGTGGGACTGAGCCCTTAATTTGTGGAATCTGATGTTAATTCCAGGTAGATAGTGTCAGAATTGAATTGAATTCTAGGACACTCAGTGTTGGTCAGAGTGGGGAAAATTCGCACACGTGGTATCAGAAGTGCTCTGTGTGAGTGTAGACAAACTGTTTTCACAATGTGTGACCCAGGGATGCTCCTGAAACTTCATCACCCATGGGTGTCTTTCATTTATAGAGTTTCCTTGGCACAGAAGTTAGGTATCGGATGCTGATTGGTGATTGACTTGTGACTCTGAGCAATGGCCATGTGGAATTCATACTCTGAAATCTGTGATACTGAAGCCTGCGATTCATCCTTTCAGTTTCCCATAGTAAAAACTCAGGAGGAAAACAGCCTGATTCTAAATGGGGCAGCTCCGCTGGGAGTTGGTAGATAGGACACCCAAACTGCAGAGAAAACCTGGAATAAAGTGAAGCTCATTTTAAGAACTCTTGAGTCCAAAACCTTAAAAACACATGCACTTTTCGGCCCAGCAATTCCACTTCTAGGACTTTTCCAGGGTGATAAACCAGAGACTCAAGATACTCCCCCAGGGTTGTTTCCAATCACTCAAATTGGAAAAAATTTCAGTGTCCACAGAAGGGGAGAAGGGGGGTGTAGAACAGGGGCAATGGGGTTGTGGTTAAGTAAATGGAGATGTAGCCGTGGGACGGGTCCCCTAGGGCAAGGGAAACATGAGCAGGAAATGGATAAATAGAAAGATAATCAAGTTTTAAGCCCCCAGAGAGAAGGCTGGTTATGAAATAGTATATACAATGTGAATTTTTTTTTTTTTTTTTTTTTGAGAAAGAGTCTCTCTGTCACCCAGGCTGGAGTACAGTGGTGCGATCTCAGCTCACTGCAACCTCTGCTTCCCGGGTTCAAGCAATTCTCCTGCCTCAGCCTCCCGAATAGCTTGGACTACAGGAATGTGCCACTATACCCAGCTAATTTTTGTATTTTTAGTAGAGACGGGGTTTCACCATGTTGGCCAGGCTGGTCTCGAACTCCTGTCCTCAGGTGATCCTCCCACCTCGGCCTCCCAAAGTGCTGGGATTATAGGCGTGAGCCACTGCACCTGGCCAGTAGAATTTATCTTTAAGAACAAGTTAAAAACAATGTGTAACTACAATGAAATATTATTTGACTAAAAAGAGAAGTGTGGATACATGCTGCAATATAGATCAAACTTGAAAACATTATGCTGGCCGGGCGCAGTGGCTCACGCCTGTCATCTCAGCACTTTGGGAGACCAAGGCGGGTGGATCACGAGGTCAAGGGATCGAGACCATCCTGACCAACGTGGTGAAACCCCATCTCTACTAAAAATACAAAAAATTAGCCAGGCGTGGTGGCGGGCGCCTGTAGTCCCAGCTACTCGGGAGGCTGAGGCAGGAGAATTGTTTGAACCCAGGAGGTGGAGGTTGCAGTGAGCCAAGATAGCACCACTGCACTCCAGCCTGGGCAACAGAGCAAGACTCCATCTCAAAAAAAAAAAAAAAAAAAAAGTGCCATCTAAAAAAAAAAAAAAAAAAAAAAGTGTGTAGGGCTGTTTGCCTGAGAATGGGAAGCCCACACAGGGTCCGTGAAGCACACTTTAATGACACAGGTGCAGCAGAGGGACACCTCGCAGCATCGATGTCCTCAATGGGTAGCCCCCGGGGCCAGCAGCATCACCGGGGACCTGCTGGGAATGTAAGCCCTCAGGCCCCACCCCAGAGCTGCTGAGTCAGAGACTCTGGGAGGGGGCCCAGCTATCCCTTTGTCAGGCGCTCCTGAGGATGCCCACTCTCCTCCAAGGATCACAGCCCTAGGCCCAACCTGGGCAGCAGAGGGAAGCCAGCAGCATGAAAAGGGAAACTCTCCACCATGCCACAAAACCCAGGCCTCTACACCCAGCTGAAAAGCCATCTCCTGCAAGAATTTCTCTGAAATTCTTCATCGCTTCATCACTGTGGCTTCAGTGTGGTTCCAGATCTGAGTCCATATAGCACATGTGCAGGCAAGTCTCATCAAGGCTTGGGATCTCTGACCCAGCTCTTTATACACTTGGGCCTGTGACTCCCTACAGTCAAGGGCCCTGATGGACAGAGTGTGACAGCAATGAAGACTCCAGTGTTCCGGATGATTCTGAAGTACAGTGAAGAGGAGAGGAAACAAGAGGACAGAGGACAGTTCCTTGGTTCTATTCTTTTTTTTTTTTTTGAAGCAGTCTCAGTCACTCTGTTGCCCAGGCTGGAACACAGTGGCATGATCATGACTCACTGCAGCCTCGACCTCCCTGACTCCCACCTCACCCTTCTTAGTAGCTGGGACTACAGGTGGTGCCACGACACTCAGCTAATTTTTTATTTTTTGTAGAGACAGGGTCTCACTTTCTTGCCCAGGCTGGTCTCGGACTCCTGAGCTCAAGCAATCCTCCTTCCCCAGCCTCTCAAAATGCTGGGATTACAGACATGAGCAACTGTGCCAGGGCTTTTTTTTTCTTTAATTGAGAAAATACCACTACCAATACCACTTTTTAATTCTGGACAGTTTTTGTAAACCCCAAAGAGAAATTCGGACCTGTTAGCAGTCACTCCCATGCCCCCTTCCATCCAAACCCTGGCAATCACCATCTACTTTCTGTTTCTTTTTTTTTTTTTTGAGACAGAGTTTCACTCTTGTCTCCCAGGCTTGAGTGCAATGGCACAATCTCGGCTCACTACAACCTCTGCCGCCAGGGTTCAAGCGATCCTCCTGCCTCAGCCTCCCAAGTAGCTGAGATTACAGGCATGTGCCACCACGCCGGGCTAATTTTTGTATTTTTAGTAGAGATGGGGTTTCACCATGTTGGCCATGCTGGTCTCCAACTCCTGACCTCAGGTGATCTGCCCACCTCAGCCTCCCAAAGTGCTGGGATTACAGCTGTGAGCCACCATGCCTGGCCTTCTTTCTGTTTCTATGGATTTGCCTCATCTGGACATTTCATATACATGGAATTCTACAATAGGTGGCCTTTTGTAACTGGCTTCTTCAATTTAGCATAATAAATTTGTTTTGTTTTTCTAAAAATGTATGTAGCAAAATCTCCACACCTCTCTGTCGGTTTCCACATGCTCCTGCAATGTGGTTCCTGTGTAGAGCTGGGCAGTGAGATTATAGATATCGTGTATTTTCCATAAATATGTGCTATATTTGTAATTTTTTTTTTTTTTTTAATGAGACACAGTCTTGCTGTGTCGCCAGACTGGAGTGCAGTGGCACAAACTCGGCTCACTGCAACCTCCACCTCCTGGGTTCAAGCATGTAATCAGTTTTTTTTAAGTTTACTTAAAAAAAAAAACCCCAAGGCCGGGCGCGGTGGCTCACGCTTGTAATCCCAGCACTTTGGGAGGCCGAGGCGGGCGGATCACGAGGTCAGGAGATCGAGACCACGGTGAAACCCCGTCTCTACTAAAAATACAAAAAATTAGCCGGGCATGGTGGCGGGCGCCTGTAGTCCCAGCTACTCAGAGAGGCTGAGGCAGGAGAATGGCGTGAACCCGGGAGGTGGAGCTTGCAGTGAGCGGAGATTGCGCCACCGCACTCCAGCCTGGGCGACAGAGCGAGACTCCGTCTCAAAAAAAAAAAACAAACAACAACAAAAAAAAAACCCCAAAGCCTTGATTCTCTTATTGCTGCTGTAACCAGTAAAAAGAAAAAAACAAATGGTCCGGGCACGGTGGCTCACGCCTGTAATCCCAGCACTTTGGGAGGCCAAGGCGGGCAGATCTCTTGAGGCCAGGAGTTTGAGACCAGCCTGGCCAACATGGTGAAACCCCATCTCTACTAAAAATACAAAAATTAGCTGGGTATGGTGGCAGGCACCTGTAATCCCAGCTAGTCGGGGGGCTGAGGCAGAGAATTACTTGAACCTCGGAGGCGGAGGCTGCAGTGAGCCAAGATCGCGCCACTGCACTCCAGCCTGGGTGGCAGAGCGAGACTCCATCTCAAAAAGAAAGAAAACAAAAAAAAGCCTTGATTCTTGTGTATATTATGTTATCATTTATATAAAAAGAGGTAGGAGAATACAAACAGATACATTTTTACTTAATAGAGAAAGAAACAAGTTTCTAATCCCAGCGTTTTGGGAACCCAAAAGTTTGAGATTGGCCTGGGAAACGTAGTGAGACTCTCTACAAAAAACCTTTTTAAAAAGAGAAAGAAATAGCAGAAGGGAAAACCGGGATATAAATGAAGTGGCTGCCCAGCAGCCTGTGATTTATGACTACTATCCTGGAGGTGGGTCCTGGAGGGTCCATCAGACTCTTTTTTTTTTTTTTTTTGAGACAGGGTCTCGCTCTGTCACCCACGCTAGAGTGCAGTGGTGCAATCATAGCTCACTGCAGCCTTGAATTCCTGGGGCTCAAACAATCCTCCGACCTCAGCCTCTTGAGTAGCTGGGACTGCAGGCATGTTCTACCTCACCCAGCTCATTTTAAAATTTTTTGTGGAAACGGGGTCTCGCCATGTTGCCCAGGCTGGTGTCGAACTTCTGGATTGAAGCCATCATCCTGCCTTAGCCTCCCAAAATGTTGGAATTACAGACGGGAGCCACCAGGCCCAGCCTTATCAGACTCTTGATTCTAGTTTTGCCTATGTTTGAAACTGCTCTAGGCCGGGCGCGGTGGCTCAGGCCTGTAATCCCAGCACTTTGGGAGGCCGAGGCAGGCAGATCATGAGTTCAGGAGTTTGAGACCAGCCTGGCCAACACAGTGAAATGCTGACTCTACTAAAAATACAAAAATTAGCTGGGCATGGTGTCGTGCACCTGTAGTCCTGGCTACTTGGGAGTCTGAGGCAGGAGAATCACTTGAACCTGGGAGGTGGAGGTTGCGGTGAGCTGAGATCGCACCACTGCACTCCAGCCTGGGCAACAGAGCAAGACTCCAACTAAAAAATAAGTAAATAAATAAATAAATAAATAAATAAATAAATAAATAAATAAATAAAATTTAAAAATAAGAAACTGCTCGGCCGGGCGTGGTGGCTCACGCTTGTAATCCCAGCACTTTGGGAGGCCGAGATGGGCGGATCACAAGGTCAGGAGATCAAGACCATCCTAGCTAACACAGTGAAACCCTGTCTCTACTAAAAATACAAAAAAATTAGCCGGGCATGGTGGTGGGTGCCTGTAGTCCCAGCTACTCAGGAGGCTGAGACAGGAGAATGGCGTGAACCTGGGAAGCGGAGCTTGCAGTGAGCCAAGATTGTGCCACTGCACTCCAGCCTGGGCAACAGAGCGAGACTGTCAAAAAAAAAAAAAAAAAAGAAACTGCTCATAACAAAAATTTTATTTTATTTATTTTTTTCAGACAGGGTCTCACTCCATTGCCCAGGCTGGAGTGCAGTGGCATGATCTCCGCTCACTGGAACCTCTGCCTCCTGGGTTCAAGTGATTATGTCACCTCAGCCTCCCCAGTAGCTCTACTGGCAAGTGCCACCACACCCAGCTAATTTTTGTATTTTTTGGTAGAGAGTGGGTTTCACCATGTTGGCCAGGCTGGTATCAAACTCCTGACCTCAAGTGATCTGCCTGCCTTGGCCTCCCAAAATGCTGAGATTATAAGCATGAGCCACTGTGCCTGGCCCAACATTTTTAAAATTTACTTACACAATTCAGCAGATGTTTATGACTGAGCAGCTGCATTGATTGAGCACCTGCTGGGTGCTGAGCACTGTGCCATGAGCTCCAAGTATCCAGGAGGTCATTTCATCCTCACACCGGCCCAAGGAGAGCATACAGGTTACAGATGAGAGTCTAAGAGGTGGTAGACGAGGCAAGGAAACGTGTAGGTATTTGAAGGTTTCTTTTTTTTTTCTTTTTTTTGAGATGCAGTCTTGCTCTGTTGCCCAGGCTGGAGTGCAGTGGCATGATCTCGGCTCATTGCAGCCTCTGCTTCCTGGGTTCAAGTGATTCCCTTGCCTCAGCCTCCCAAGTAGCTGGGATTACAGGAGCCCGCCACCATGCGCAGCTAATTTTTTTTTTTTTAGACGGAGTTTCACTCTTGTTGCCCAGGCTAGAGTGCAATGGCGTGATCTCTGGCTCACTGCAACCTCCACCTCCCGGGTTCAAGCCATTCTCCTGCCTCAGCTTCCAAAGTAGTTGGGATTACAGGCATGTGCCACCACACCCGGCTAATTTTTTTGTATTTTTAGTAGAGATGGGGTTTCTCCATGTTGGTCAGGGTGGTCTCGAACTCCCAACCTCAGGTGATCCGCCCACCTCGGCCTCCCAAAGTGCTGGGATTACAGGCCTGAGCCACTGCGCCCGGCACGCCCAGCTAATTTTTCATATTTTTAGTAGATACAGGGTTTCACCATGTTGGCCAGGCTCATTTCGAACTCCTGACCTCAAATGATCCACCCGCCTCGGCTTCCCAAAGTGCTAGGATTACAGTTGTGAGCCACCGCGCCCGGCCTGTGTGAAGGTTTATCTAAGCCCTCACCTCTCAGTGGTAGGCAGTGATTAGATAATACCTCAATGTGAAAAAGTCAGTAACCATTAGTACTGTGTAAACCTGTCAATTCCACGTATGGAGGTGAGAACCTGAAGAAACATCTAGAAGAGTACAAAGTGGCTGCCTCTTTGGGGAGAACCCAGGGTGGGCAAAGCAAGGCAAGTGACTGCCTTTTTTCATTGTAAGCCTTGTAGTTCTATTTGTTAAAAATATGTACCTGTTATTAATTTTATTGAAAAGAAAAGCTGAAGTAAAAAAGAAAAAAGTAAGAAAATGAAGGATCAAAGAGGTGAAGTAATTTGCCCAAGGTAACACGGGATTCAGAACTAAGTGTGTCTGAGTTCATATTTGGGATAGCCACAACCCTGCAGCCTTGCCCAGCCCTTGGCGTGATGCTGGAGTTGGGGTCTACGGGACCAGCCTCCAACCTTGAAGACAGATCACCTTCTACTATGAGATGTTGTTGAAGTGAGAGCCTGTTGGAGACGTTCACCTGATGAGCCTTGATGAAACAGAAAGGACTTTTCACATGTCTGACCTTGCAGGCTTGTTTGTGGGGATTCAGTGTCCACCAAAGCCCCAGCCCAGTGCCAGCAAATCAGTAGAGTGTTGTCGAAGTCAGCGGCATTGTTTTGCGAGCCCATGGATGAGCTGTTCTCCAAGGTCAGCCACAGATGTGTCAGAATTCAAACCCAGGGTCTGGGTTTGATGATCCTCAGCACAAATGGTGGGGCCGGTGCTGAGAAGTACATGGAGTCTGGAAAGTAAGGCCTGGTCTTGGCAATGTGGTGGAGGTGGGGCTGGATGGACCCTGGAGAGAGCAGCATGTGAAAGGCCCAGATGCATGGCCTGGGAGCTGACATGGGTCAGTGTAGCTGGAGAATAGAGCACAGGGTGGGAGAACCAGGAGGCTGCAGCCAGAGATGGTCAGAGGTGGAAGCAGGGCTTTGAAGGGCCTTGCAGGTTGCCATTGGCCCTGATGTCAGGGTAGCAGCGAAGGCTTGTGGCCATCACAAATGCCTGTCTATGCTCACCTTTCCCCTCCGCTTGCCTTCCCACCCCCACCCCCGCCCCCGCAGGCCCTGACTCTCCCTTCCAGGGGCCTGCCCATCAGTTTTCACCAGCAGAGCTTCAGGCACAAGGCTGCCTGGTATGAGGGTGCCCTCAGCTCCCCAGGCCTGTCCCCAAACAGTCCAGCTGGGGGACCCAGACAGTCATTCAGCCTCTAGGGGCCTCCACTGACTCTCCAGGAACAAATGAGCCTTTGTGCCTCCCTCCCAGGGCTGCCATGGGCCTGAACGTCAAGTAGCCTCTAAAGTACCTGGCAGGGGGCCTGGTACTCAGATGATGCCCGGGGATGTTAGTTCCTAGCCATCGTCCCGCTCCTTGGTTTATATCAACACACAGGTATTAACGTGCCTTCTGTGAGCCACTCTGCTTACTGGGGAGATACAGAGATGAAAAGTCAGTGGGTGTAGACAAGCAGATGGCAGCCCAGGGTGGGGTGGTCGGTGCCAGTAGGAGGAAGATGCACAGGGTATGAAGAAGCCCCAGAAGGCCCTTAACCAACCCCAGCCGGGATTGCAAAGAAGAGTCGGAGCAAGCGAGGGGGTGGGGAAGGGGGGAAAGGTCGTTCTGAGCAGAGGGCACAGCCTGGGTGAGTCTAGGCCGGCAAGGAGCACGTGGCAGGCCAGGGGACCTGGCGGGAGGTCTGGCAAGGATTGGTGCCTTTATCCCCAAAAAGCCACTCCAGGGTGTGAAGCACCGCCGCTAGGTGGAGAAGGGAGGCGAGAGCAGCGGCTCTAGGGCACCTGGGCGAAAGAGCGGAAGCGGCGCCGCTTAGATCTCCGGCCCCGCCCTCTGGCCGAGGTGTCAGGCCTGACGCCCCGCCCACAGTTCGCTGAAGGGCTACGGGACGCGCGGGATAGGACTTTGCCAGGCCACGTGACCCAGAGCGGCCAATCCCCGCGCCTCAGGGACCCATGCCCACTATTTCCGAGCCCTGCCCGCCTGATTGGCCCGCGCGGGAGCCGCAGGGAGACTGGTCGGCAGGGGGCAACAAAGGGCAACTTGAGCCGCCAGGACGTGGTTGTGGAGGCCCCAGAGCTGCCGGGCAGTAGCGATTTCCGGGACGGCCGGGCGGCCAAGTTCGATGACCTTTCTATGGCGTGTGCGGTCGCCCAGGCTGCCCCGCGTCTGACATCCCCGGGACAGTGAGCCCTCCTTGTGTGGCCTGGCGCATGGTTGCTGGCCCACCCCGCTCTGCCATGCCTCAGTTCCTAGTCTCTGAGGGTCTGGGCTTCTGTAGGGACGTAGGAGTTAGAAAATGCCCCCTCCGCCCATGTCCCCCCATTTTTTGAGGTCTTGACCTCTACCTCCCAGAGCTCACGCTGCCTGCTCCAGGAAGCTTGTCTCGGATCCCCGGGACGAGACTCGAGCTCCACCCCTGACCCCCGTGCTCTCGGGCCCACAAACAAGTCCCTGGGCCTTGACGCATGGTCATCTGGGGACGCCTGTCCCAGAACGCAGAGCCCCCTCCCCAGCCATGGCCCCAGGTTCGTTGGGGGTCCTGAGGCTGGTAAAGGCCGCCTTTCGTCAGGCTGAGGCCATGAACTTGGCACGGGCCATCACCACCCACAGCCGACTAGGAGGAGACGCAAAGGGAGAGGCCCCTGCCGAGGTCTGAGGTCCCCGTGAGGCGCGGGGGCTGGGCAGCCGAGAAGCCGACCTTGATGGAAGGCCGACCTTGATTAATTAAGGTATCTGGCAGAAGAAATTTATTTCTTCTCTTTTTTTTCTTTTATTTTCTTTTTTTTTTTCCCCCTGACTTCTCCCACCCTGCCCTGAGCCCATCCCTATCTGGACTTAAGCCCTCGACCACTTCGGAAGTGGGTGAGTGGTGGTGGGGGGTGGTGATCATTTGCCACAAAACACAGCTTCTGAAAACAGGCTCTTCCAGAATTCAGCAGAGCCTGCTGGGAAGGCCACTCACCCCCGCGGGAGCAAGGGTTTTGCCAAAAACACTGGACACGGAATTAAGCCTTACCGATTTATCTTGGTGATAGCCTCTCCCAGAGAAGGTCAGCTCTAAAAGGGAAGAAAAGTCTATCCCCGGTTATAATTTTTTTTTTCTCTTTGAGACAGAGTCTCACTACGTTGCCCAGGCTCGAGTGCAGTGGCGCAGTCTTGGCTCACTGCAAGCTCCGCCTTCCAGGTTCAAGCGATTCTCCTGCCTCAGCCTTCCAAGTAGCTGGGATTACAGGCACCTGCCACCACGCCCAGCTAACTTCTTTGTATTTTTAGTATACACGCGGTTTCACCATGTTGGCCAGGCTGGTCTCAAACTCCTGACCTCAGGTGACCCGTCCACTTCAGCCTCCCAAAGTGCTGGGATTAGAGGCATGAGCCACCGCGCCTGGCCTGTTATCATTTTATTGAGTGTAGTATTTTATATTTTATTCCTTTAGCTAGTCAAGAAAAAAAAAGGAATAAAATATAAATCCAGGAGGCAGAGGTTTTGGTAAGCCGAGGTCGCGCCACTGCACTCCAGCCTGGGCAACAGAATGAGACTGTCTCAAAAAAAAAAAAAAAAAAAAAAAAAGACAGCCTGGGCGTGGGGGCTCACGCCTGTAATCCCAGCACTTTGGGAGGCTGAGGCGGCTGGATCACAAGGTCAGGAGATGGAGACCATCCTGCCTAACAGGATGAAACCCCGTATCTACTAAAAATACAAAAAATTAGCTGGGCGTGGTGGTGCATGCCTGTAGTCCCCGCTACTCTGGAGGCTGAGGCAGAATAATCGCTTGAACCTGGGAGGCGGAGGTTGTAGTGAGCCAAGATCGTGCCACTGCACTTCAGCCTGGGTGACAGAGCGAGACTCCATCTCAAAGAAAAAAAAAAAAAGAATAGATTAATCTATTCGTGGTTTAATAAATTAATGGATTAGCATGTGAGTAGAACTACATACATCCCTAAGGGCTTGATGGAGGGCTGACCTTGATTAATTAAGGTATCTGGCAGAAGAAATTTATTTCTTTCTCTTTTTTTTCCTTTTCTTTTCTTTTTTTTTTTCTTTTTTTGAGACAGGGTCTAGCTCTGTTGCCCAGGCTGGAGTGCAGTGGCACAATCTTGGCTCACTGCAACCTCTGCCTCTTGGGCTCAAGTGATCCTCCCACCTCAGCCTCCCAGTAGCTGGGACTACAGGTACACGCCACCATGGCTGGCTAATTTTTTATATTTTTAGTAGAGACGGGGTCTTGCCATGTTGCCCAGGCTGGTATGGAACCCCTGGGCTCAAGTGATCTTCCCACCTCGGCCTCCCAAAGTGCTGGGATTATAGGCTTGAGCCACCTTGCCTGGCCAGAAGAAATTTCTAAGTGTGAAGTGAAATAAAATACAGAGACAAATCTCTAAACTGAAAACGTTTTATTTGAGAAGCAAGAATGGCAATTTGGGGCATATAAACAGACCAGGTAGTTTTCAGTATGTCTGAAGAACAAAGAGAAGGTTGGACGTTTTATAAAAAAGAAATATTATGCGTTGTTTTAAAAGGAAATTAATGGCTATTAGTAAAGTTTTGGGGAGCTGACGAGCTCTGGTGAGCAATGATGATGACGCAGGTAAAACCAGTCTTAGAGTTGCACCAGGTTGTTTCAGTAACAGGTGGGTAAACTGGTGTCAGGTTACAACAGGCAGTTTCAGCAGCCAGGTTTGCAGAGAATGACATTCTTGGAGCAATGTTATGTGACCCCAATGCTTTTTCCTCCTGGCCTCTCAACTCTGTTTTAGTTGGGTCTGACAACAGTAACCTGGTTGTATGATCAACTTTCACATTAGCAAAATAGAGACGGAGCTGCGTGATGACTTATACTAATAATTCTTTTTTTTTTTTTTTTTTTGAGACAGAGTTTCGCTCTGTTGCCTAGGCTAGAGTGTAGTGGCATGAGCTCCGCTCACTGCAAGCTCCGCCTCCTGGGTTCACGCCATTCTTCTGCCTCAGCCTCCCGAGTAGCTGGGACTACAGGTGCCCCCTACCACGCCCGGCTAATTTTTTGTATTTTTAGTAGAGACGGGGTTTCACCGTGTTAGCCAGGATGGTCTCGATCTCCTGACCTCGTGATCCGCCCGCCTTGGCCTCCCAAAGTGCTGGGATTACAGGCATGAGCCACTGCGCCCGGCCCTTTTCTTTTTTTCAGATGAAGTTTCGCTCTTGTCACTCAGGCTGGAGTGCAGTGATGTGAATTCAGCCCGTGCCACCACACCTGGCTGATTTTTGTATTTTTAGTAGAGTTGGGGCCTCACCATGGTGGCCAGGCTGGTCTTGAACTCCTGGGCTCAAGTGATCCATCTGCTTCAGCCTCTCAAAATGCTGGGACTACATGCTGGGACACGGTGCCCAGCCCTGCCTAATTTATTTTAAAAAGGAATTTATTTCTTACAGTTACAGAGGCTGAGAAGTCCCAGGTCAAGGAGCCACATCTGGTGAGGGCCTTCGTGTTGAGAAGTCCCAGGTCAAGGGGCCACATCTGGTGAGGGCCTTTGTGTTGGTGGGGGCTCTCTGCAGGGTCTTGAGGCAGTGCAGGGCATCACATGGTGAGGGCTGAGCATGCTAGCCCACTCTCATGATAACCCGTCAATCCAATAGCACACTAAGCCCTCATGACCCAGTCACACCCTAAATGCCCTAATTCTCAATATTGCTACATTGAGAATTAAATTCGAACATGCATTTTTTTGTTTTTTTTGTTTGTTTTTTTTTTGAGACAGAGTCTCACTCTGTCACTCAGGCTGGAGTGCAGTGGCACGATCTTGGCTCACTGGAACCTCTGCCTCCCTGGCTCAAGTGATTCTCCTGCCTCAGGCTCCTGAGTAGCTGGGATTACAGGTGCCCACCAACACGCCAGGTTAATTTTAGTATTTTTAGTAGAGATGGGGTTTCACCATGCTCACCAGGCTAGTTTTGAACTTCTGACCTCAAATGATCTGCCCACCTCCCAAAGTGTTGGGATTACAGGCGTGAGCCACCACGCCGGGTCTGAACATGCATTTTGGAGGGGACAAATATTCAAACCATAGCTTTCTGCCCCTAAGTTCCCCAAAACTCATGTCCTTCTCACGTACAAATATACTTATTCCATCCTCGTAGCCCTTGTGCCGTAACTAATTCCAGCACCAACTCAAAAGTCCGAAGTCCAGAGTCTCATCTGTAATCCCACAAAATCAAAACAAGTTATCTACTTCCCAGATACAATGGTGGCACGGGCATAAGGCAGACACTCCCATTCGAAAGGTAGGAAGAGGCAACATGAAAGGAGGAACAGGCCCCACGCAGGTCTGCAACCCAGCAGGGCAGACATTAAGGGTTAAAGCTGGAGAATGATCTCTTTTGACTCCACATCCTGCATCCTGGATACACTAGGGCAGGTTGGGCCCAAGGCCCAGGCAGCCCGACTCCTATGGTTTTGCTGGGGGCACGTCTGGCTGTCTGGGTTGGAGTGCAGTGCCTGAGCTTTTCCCAGGTGGATGTGGCATGCTGCCCAGGCTGCGCAGTTCTGGGGGCCCACAGTGGTCCCACTGCCATGGCCACACTAGCCATTAGCCTGGTGGGGACTCTGTGCTGCAGCTCAGACCCTACGTTTCCTCTGGGCATTGTTCTATGGGATCTCTGTGGTGGCTCTGCCCTTGTGACAAGTCTCTTCCTGGGTCCCCAGGCTTTCTTTTGCAATCTGGGTGGAGGCTGCCAAGCTTCACAGCTCTTGTGTTTTGCAAGTCTGCAGAATGAGGCTGGGCACGGTGGCTCATGCCTGTAATCCCAGCACTTTGGGAGGCCAAGGTGGACGGATCATGAGGTCAGGAGATCGAGACCATCCTGGCTAACATGGTGAAACCCCGTTTCTACTGAAAATACAAAAAAAAGAAAAAAATAGCCAGGGGTGGTGGCAGGTGCCTGTAGTCCCAGCTACTCGGGAGGCTGAGGCAGGATAATGGCGTGAACCTGAGCAGAAGAGGTTGCAGTGAGCCGAGATCGCACCACTGCACTCCAGCCTGGGTGACAGAGCAAGACTCCATCTCAAAAAACAAACAAACAAACAAAAATTAGCTGAGCATGGTGGTGGGCACCTGAAGTCCCAGCTACTTGGGAGGCTGATGCAGTGAAGCAGGAGACTCGCTTGAACCCCTGGAGGCAGAGGTTGCAGTGAGTCGGGATCGCATCATTACACTCCAACCTGCGCAACAAGAGCTGAACTCTGTCTCCAAAAAAAAAAAAGTCTGCAGAATGAGCACTGTGTGAGCCTCTGCCAAGGTTTACGACCTGTACCTTCTGGTACTGCAACAGGAGCCGCACCTGGGGACCTCTGGAGCCACAGGTGCACCAAGCATGCAGCGCTGTGTAGGGGTGTGGGGATCAGAGTCCCACGGCAACCCTGGGCAGCGAGCCCATGGAGAGCCACCCCCACCCCCAGGTTTGTCCCCTGACACCACTCTCCCTCCTAGGCCTCTGGGCCTGTGACAGGAGGGGCGGCCTCCGTGCTCCAGGACTCTGCATGCCTTTGGCAGTGTCTTTCTGTTGTTGTCTTGAGGCATGGCACCTGGCCTCCTTCTACCTGCTAGTCTCTTTAGCAGATATTCACTGGGCTACACCCATGGTTTCCTCTCCTGAACGTACTTTTCCACCCTCTATATGGCCAGGCTGAGAGTACTCCAAATCCTTCTGCTCTGCTTGCTGTTTGCCATTTTATTTTTTGAGACGGGTTCTCACTGTGTCATCCAGGCTGGTGTGCAGTGGTGTGATCTCAGCCCACTACAGCCTCAACCTCCTGGGCTCAAGCGATCCTCCCACCTCAGCCTCCAGAATAGCTGAGACTACAGGTGCACACCACTGCACCCGGCTAATCTTTTGTATTTTTAGTACAGACGAGGTTTTGCCATGTTGCCCAGGCTGGTCTCAAACTCCTGGATTCAAGGGTTCCACCCATCTCCCCCTCCCAAGTGTTGGGATTATAGGCGTGAGTCACAGGGCCCCACCTCTGCTTTCCTTTCAATGATTAAATTCTGTCTTCAGATTATTCCTCTGCTCCTAAATCTTTTTTTTTGTTTGGTTTTCTTTTCTTTTTTTCTTTTTTTTTTGAGACAGAGTCTCACTCTGTCGCCCAAGTTGGAGTGCAGTGGTGCAATCTTGGCTCCTGCAACCTCCGCCTCCCGGGTTCAAGGAATTCTTCTACCTCAGCCTCCCAAGTAGCTGGAACTACAGGCACCTGCCACCACGCCCGGCTAATTTTTGTATTTTTAGTAGAGACGGGGTTTCACCATATTGGCCAGGCTGGTCTTGAACTCCTGACCTCGTGATCCACCCGCCTCAGCCTCCCAAAGTGCTGGGATTACAGGCGTGAGCCACTGCAGCTGGCCTCCTGAATCTTATACTAAGAATAATTAGTGGCCGGGCGTGGTGACTCACATCTGTAATCCCAGCACTTTGGGAAGCTGAGGTGGGTGGATCACTTGAGCCCAGGAGTTCGAGACCAGCCTGGCCACCCATGGCAAGACCCCATCTCTACTAAAAATACAAAAATTAGCTAGGTGTGGTGGCGTGGGGCTACAGTCCCAGCTACTTGGGAGGCTGAGGCATGAGAATTGCAATTGCTTGAACCAGGGAGGCAAAGGTTGCAGTGAGCCAAGATCACAGCACTGCATTCCAGCCTGGGCAACAGAGAGACTCTGTCTCAAGTAATAAAATAAAATAATTTAGCCAGTTTTAGATGTTCTGTTGTGAGCAACAGAAAGAAGACTAAGACATCACATATAATAGATAGATAGATAGATAGATAGATAGATAGATAGATAGATAGATAGAGATAGATATCTATCATATATCCTTGTGTCAGAGGTGTTTGAACCAGAGTGATTCCATCTTGAATAGGAGATGGGTAAAATGAGACTGACACTTGCTGGCCTCATCCCAGGAGGTTAGGCATTCTAAGTCACAGGGTGAGAGATAAGAGGTCACAAGAGAGACAGCACTTTGGGAGGCTGAGGTGGGCCGATCACGAGGTCAGGATATCGAGACCATCCTGGCTAACACAGTGAAACCCCATCTCTACTAAAAATACAAAAAATTAGCCGAGCGTGGTGGTGGACACCTGTAGTCTCAGCTACTCGAGAGGCTGAGGCAGGAGAATACATGAACCTGGGAGGCGGAGCTTGTGGTGAGCTGAGATCGTGCCACTGCACTCCAGCCTGGGCGACAGAGTGAGACTCCATCTCAAAATAAATAAATAAATATATGAATAAAAATAAAAATAAATAAATTTAAAAACCAGGATGCAATAAAGAAGCCAGCAAAAACCCACCAAGACCAAGATGGTGATGAAAGTGACCTGGTCAGCCTCACTGCTCATTATACGATAATTATAATACATTAGCATTAGGATTAGCATGCTAAAAGACACTCCAGCCAGTGCCATGACAGTTTACAAATGCCATGGCAACGCCCAGAAATTACCCTATATGGTTTAAAAAGTGAAGGAACCCTCAGTTCCAGGAATTGCCTGCCCCTTTCCTGGAAAACTCATGAATAATCCACCCCTTGTTTTGCATCTGATCAAGAAATAACCATAAGTATGCTCAGTAGAGCAGCCCGTGCCACTGCTCTGCCTGTGGAGTAGCCATTTTTTTATTTTCCCTCCTCAGCTTCCCAAAATGCTGGAATTACCAGCATGAGCCACCGCGCCTGGCCTATTCCTTTACTTTTTAAAGAAACTTGCTTTCATTTTACTCTGTGGGCGTGCCCGAATTCCTTCTTGCATGAGATCCAAGAACTCTCTCATGGGGTCTGGATCAGTCCCCATTCCGGTAACACTTGTGTGTAAAATGTCATTGATTTTAAGATGATCCACTGATGCCAGGCATGGTGGCTCACGCCTGTACCCCCAGCACATTGGGAGGCGGAGGCAGGAGGATTGCTTAAGCCCAGGAGTTTGAGACCAGCCTGGACAACATAGTGAGACTCTGTCTCTACAAATAATTTAAAAAAAATTAGCTGGGTGTGAGGCCGGGCGTGGTGGCTCATGTCTGTAATCCTAGCACTTTGGGAGGCCAAGGGAGGTGGATCACCTGAGGTCAGGAGTTCAAGACCAGCCTGGCCAACATGGTGAAACCCCGTCTCTACAGAAAATACAAAAATTAGCCAGGCGTGGTGGCAAGTGCCTATAATCCCAGCTACTCAGGAGGCTGAGGCAGGAGAATCGCTTGAACCAGGCAGGGCAGAGGTTGCAATGAGCCGACATTGCTCCACTTCACTCCAGCCTGGGTGAAAGAGTGAAACTCTGTCTCAAAAAATAAAAAAAATAAAATAAAAATAAGTTAGCTGGGTGTGGTAGCACATGCCTGTGGTCCTAGTTACTAGATCATCTCTTTTTTTTTGGACACAGGATTTCGTTCTATCACCCAGGCTGGAGTGCGGTGGCATGATCTCAGCTCACTGCAATCTCTGCCCCCTGGGCTCAACTCATCCTTCTGCCTCAGCCTCCTGAGTAGTTCAGACTACAGGTGTGTACCACTATGCCTGGCTATTTTTTTGTATTTTTACTAGAGACAGGGTCTTACCATGTTGCCCAGGCTGGTCTCAAACTTCTGAGCTCGAGGGATCCACCCATCTCAGCCTCCCAAAGTGTTGGGACTACAGGCATGAGCCATGAGCCACCACGCCTGGCCTGAACAACTTTTTTTTTTTTTTTTTTGAGATGAAGTCTTGCTCTGTCGCCCAGGCTAGAGTGCAGGGGTGTGATCTCCACTCACTGCAACCTCCGCCTGCCAGGTTCAAGCGATTCTTCTGCCTCAGCCTCCCGAGTAGCTGGGACTACAGGCGTGTGGCACCACGCCCAGTTAATTTTTGTATTTTTAGTAGAGACAGGTCTTCACCTTGTTGACCAGGATGGTCTCAATCTCTTGACCTCATGATCCGCCCGCCTCGGCCTCCCAAAGCATTGGGATTATGGGCGTGAGCCACCGAGCCAGGCCCTGAACAACTTTTTAAATGAAAATGAAACTCTGTTCCTCAAACAATCTCTGCAGAGGTTCACCAGTGGTCATACTGTAACAGTGGAAAAGAACGGACACAACTAACTCTATTTTTTGTTGTTGTTTTGTTTTGTTTTTGAGATGGAGTCTTGCTCTGTCGCCCAGGCTGGAGTGCAGTGACACGATCTCAGCTCACTGCAACCTCCATCTCCCAAGTTCACATGATTCTCCTGTCTCAGCCTCCCAAGTAGCTGGGATTACAGGCTCATGCCACCATGGCCGGGCAATTTTTGTATTTTTAGTAGAAATGGGATTTTACCATGTTGGTTGTCCAGGCTGGTCTCAAACTCCTGACCTCAAGTGATCTGCCTGCCTCGGCCTCCCAAAGTGCTGGGATTACAGGTGTGAGCCACCATGCCCAGTCCTTTTGTTTTTTTTTCAAGGGGCCTTTACCCATTCCTGTTTGTAAACTGGGATAATTTACAGCACTGAGATAAAATGCACAAACAGCAATCATGTAGTTTGTAAATCTAACTCTGGGATTAGAGGGGAAGTAGGTAAGCCAGGAATTATGTTTTGTTAAGGATTTATGGGAGCATCATGACCCTTGACTAAGGACAAAGAAGTTCCCAACCTCCTCAGACCCTCGCTGGCTCCCAGATGTCTGTGATCCTCGGTCACCTCTTGATCCCAAGCCCTGCTCATGGTTTCCCCATATCCCCCCTCCCACAAAAAGCCTCTGACCAGCCTGAAATACTGAAGATGGGACTTTATTTTTTATTTATTTATATTTTTGAGATAGAGTCTCACTCTGTCGCTCAGGCTGGAGTGCAGTGGCGCCATCTCGGCTCACTACAACCTCCACCTCCCAGGTTCAAGTGATTCTCTTTCCTCAGCCTCCCAAGAACTGTGATTACAGGCACCCACCACCACGCCCAGCTGATTTTGTATTTTTAGTAGAGCCGGGATTTTGCCATGTTGGTCAGGCTGGTCTTGAACTCCTGACCTCAGATGATCTGCCCACCTCGGCCTCCCAAAGTGCTGAGATTACAGGCGTGAGCCACCGCACCCCACCTAATTTTTGTATTTTTAGTAGAGACAGGGTTTCGCCATGTTGGCCAGGCTAGCCCAGAACTCCTGACCTCAGGTGATCCACCTGCCTCGGCCCCCCAAAGTTCTGGGATTACAGGCATGAGCCACCATGCCCAACCATGCCTGGCTAATTTTTGTATTTTTAGTAAAGATGGGGTTTCACCATGTTGGCCAGGCTGGTCTTGAACTCCTGACTTCAAGTGATCCACCCACTTCAGCCTCCCAAAGTGCTGGGATTACAGGCATGAGCCACCACCCCAGGCCTTAAGATGGTACGTTAGAACACGAGTTCCCCATCTCAGTTTTGCCAGCTCTCTGAAGAAGCCTGCTTTTCCTCCCACCAACCCTCATCTCTTGTGTCTGGCTTTTGAGGGCTGAGCAGCCAAACCTAGGTTCAGTTACAATATCCAGGATGGAATTGGATGACATCTTGATTTTCTTACCTCTGGACCCTATGTGCCTGCCTGGACTGCCCTGGCTACCCAGCAGAGTTCTGCCCTCCTTCTCTTGGGTTGCTTGGAGGAAGTGTCTGGTGTCCTTGGCAATGATCACAGTGTGGGTATCTCAGTGGGAGCCACCTGGGTGGGGAGGCTCAGGCTGTGTCATCCCAGATTCCAGATAGCACAAGGCTCCATGCTTAGTGGCTGACATCAGATCTGTCCTGGCAGAATCTCCTTTCTCCAGCCTCTTTTGTGAATCTTGGCATGGCTGATGTTAGCTCAAAAGCAAATCATGTTTGATATTAATTTATTAAAGCATTCTGGAAGTTCCTCAGCTGCCTTAGTTTCAGGATCCCAGAGTTCCCAGAAGAACCCTGCATTGGCCAGTGCCAGCCAGTGGCTGTGACGGCCACACCTGCCCTGCTGAGCCTCCTCCAGCATCCTCTGCTCCAGCCCAACCATCCAGACCACACCGTGTACATTACTCCCTCCCAGCCTTTGTTTCTGCTGTTTCTTCAACCTGGGATACCATCCACTGTCCAGTTTTTTTTGTTTGTTTTGTTTTTTGTTTTTGTTTTTTGAGATGGAGTCTTGCTCTGTCATCCAGGCTGGAGTACAGTGGCATGATCTCGGCTCACTGCAACCTCCACTTCCCAGGTTCAAGCGATTCTCCTGCCTCAGCCTCCCAAGTAGATGGGATTACAGGCATGCACCACCATGCCCAGCTAATTTTTGTATTTCTAGTAGAGACAGCGTTTTGCCATGTTGGTAAGGCTGGTCTCGAACTCCTGACCTCAGGTGATTCACCTGCCTCGGCCTCCCAAAATGCTAGGATTACAGGCGTGAGCCACCGTGCCCAGCTCACTGTCCAGTTTTTGCAGCTCTAGACCTCACCCATTCTCTAAAACTCAGCCTGACATTACTTCCTTCTGGAGAGCACCCGTCCCTCCTCCCAAGGCCCTATCACAGCCTGACCATGGTAACTGGCCATGGTGCCACTCCTAGAAACCCCGGCTTCCCTGCATCCTCTGACTCTTGTCTTTGCTTCCTCTCCAAGACATGAGCGTCCCAGGACAGAGCTAGAACAGCCACAGAGCTTTCTGGGAAGAGTTTTGGAGTCAGACAAGACCTTGGTTCCTTGGTTCCCCTGAACTGCAATTTCTATCATCATAAAATGGGGATATTGATAGTTGTTCACCACTGTGAGGATAGACGGCTGCCCTGGGCTGTGCACTGGGGACACAGCATCAGAAATATCTGGCCTACCTGCATGAAGGGGCTCAAACATGGCGGAACTATGATTAGTAATAGTGTGGTGTTATTATTATATTCATTTATTTGTGTATTTATAGTAAAGTGCAAAACCTTAAGTGAGCAACCAGATGATTTTTCTCTATGTCCACGCTATGGCTCCATCCAGATTGTGTTACAGCAAATTTCCAGCTCCCAGAAGCCTCCAAAGGCAACTACGATTTCGACTTTTACCACCATAGATTAATTTTACCTTTGTTTTATACTTTATATAAATGAAATCCTGCAGCGTGAATGTGGTCAAGGACCAGGGACCAGGCTGCCTGAGCTGAGGAGGGGATTCAGGAGAGGCCGCGTCTAAGCTGGGTCCCAGCACTGGGCAGGAGCAGGACCCTAGCTCTGGGTCCTCCCCTCCACCCTGTGTGACTCCACACTGGTCTCCTCACAGCAGCGCCGGGCCTAGGCACTCAGTATGTTTCTCCCTGTGGCAGGGAGGTGGGGTACAGTGAGTCAGGAGTAGGGTTTGAAGGCTATGGGTCAGGGCCAGAAAGGCAGGTTGGGCGAATTGAGCCAGGCCCCTACGTCCGCATGCTGGGCGATGAAGTCAGTGCCGTGAGTAGTCCTGGTGGCATTAGTCATGTGCTCTGTTCTCACCTCCTGGAGCAGACCGTTCCTGCACCCCACTGTCCAGGGGCCCAACCTCGGTTTCCCTGGTGGGACCTTCGAGAGGCTTGGCTCAGCCAGTGATGGATTCACTTGTCTCTTTCAAGGCTTCACCCCCACACAGCCTTGCTCTTTGTCCTGCTCCAGCCTCTTCAGAGCTGGGACCAGGCCAGGGACCCAAGGAGGATTCTGCTTAAAAGGCTCTCCCTTGTGTGGACACCTCATCCACGTCCTCCCCACCCCACGTCCCAACTCCCTGAGGCCCTCCCAGGCCTCAACACTCCCAGGCTCCCCAGGGCACTAAGCCCCTGAGCCCCGCTCGACTCCCCTTCCCCGGCCACAGCTCTTGCTCCTTCCCACCAGCAGGCCTGTGTCCCAGCCATGCCTGCAGCTGAGAATCTCTCCTCTCCCTGGTCAGGAACTCTCTCCGTCCTTCAAGGCCCTCAAGGCCTGAACTCACACTTCTTGGATGCCCTGTGGCCCTTCTGTCTGGGCACTCCCAGCCTTGGCACCAGGCCATTCACCCTCTGTGGCATCGTGCAGCCTTTGTACCGAGCCCTGAACTCGACCGGGAAGGGGCCTGTTGCTCCCCCTCCTCCCAGGTGGGGACAGATGGGGTCGACAGAAAAGAGGTTAAAAGTAAGAAATTCGTGCCCGCTGAGACGCTGGGCCCGCGACTCCCCTGGCCCTCTGGGACCCTCTTATCTCGGGCCCTGGTCTATGGGAGGTAGGGCGGGATCCCGCAGCCCGCGCCTCGATTCCACAGCTGCACGCAGGTCCCTGCTCCGGGCCAGCGGCATGCCAGGTTCGTGGACAGGCGCGGCACTGGGCTGGGCTGGGCTGGGCTGGGCCGCAGCGGGAGCAACCTGGGCCGGTCCGGGCTGCGGGGGCGGGAGGATCAATGCTCCCAGGCGCGGGAACCGCGAGTGCAAAGCACCCTTCCCTCCCCACCCCCGCCCCGCGGACGGTGCAGGATTGGGAGGCCAGCGGGGGCAATGTGCTGGGAATGGGTGGCAAAGGAGGACGAGCCTGGGAGTAGTCCACTAATTCAAAAAAATTTAATTAGATATCTTTTTATACCGGCCCAGTGGCTCACACTTGTAATCCCAGCACTTTGGGAGGCTAAGTTGGGAGGATTCCTTGAGCCCAGGAGTTTGAGACCAGCCTGGGCAACACAGCAAGACCTCGAGAGCCCATCCCTAAAAAAGAAAAAAGATATATATATTTTTTTTTTTTTTAATTAGCTGGGCGTGGTGGCACATGCCTGTATTCCTAGCTACTGGGATGACTGAGGAGGGAGGATTACTTGAACCCAGGGTTTAGAAGGCTATAGTGAGCTATGATCACACCACTGCAATCCAGCCTGGGCAACAGAGCAAGACCCGTACCCAAACAAAAAACAAAACCCCAAAACCCCCAAAGATATCTTTTCTGCCTTTAAATGATTAACATTTGTAAAACTCAAACTGGGCAGATGCATTAAAAAGAAAAATCCTCATCCCGCAGCCCCCCTCCAGTTTGAGAGGATCCTTCCAGGCCTTCTCCAGAACCTCTGCTCACACACAAACACACACAGATACCCCTGCAGACAGACAGATGCACACAGGCACACCTTTGCACAGACACACACAGCCACCCACACAGCCGCAAGGACACATGGTAATTATATAAAAAGGTAGGTCAGAACAGTCTTCGGTGTGGGTGTATTTATGCAGACGCATCTCTAGGGCGCCATCTCCCTGTTCCAGCCCCTCCCACCACACCCTGGAGGCATTTCACTGTGTCTGTCCCATCTTCCACACTGCCGCTGCGGGCATGGTCCCACCGTAGGGACTCGGTGCCAGGTTGTGCACATCTAAACTTCATGCCTGATGACTCCATTTCCAAGGCTGAGGGGTGGTGGCAATGGGGTGCCCTGGGGTTGTGGATGTGGAGTTTTGCTCACCTCTGGGATTCAGGAAGGTGCCCTGGGCATGAGGTCAAGGAGAGAAGTCAGAGGTGAGCAGCTGAACTAGGGACAGACTCGACTTTCTTCTTCTTCTTGTTTTGTGTTTTACAGAGACTGGGTCTTGCTATGTTGCTCAGGCTGCCAGGCTGGCCTTGAACTCCTGAGCTCAAGCGATAGCCTCCCAAATTGCTAGGATTACAGGCCTGAGCCACCCTACCTGGCCTTCCTTGACATTTTTAAAAAATTTAATTTTTGTGGGTACATACTAGGTGTATATATTTACGGTGTACATGAGATTACATGAGACATCTTGATACAGGCATGCAATGCATGATAATCACATCGGGATACCCAACGGCTCAAGCTTTTTTTTTTTTTTTTTTTTTTTGAGATGGAGTCTTTTTCTGTTGCCCAGGCTGGAGTGCAATGGTGCAATCTCGCTCAATGAAACCTCCATCTCCTGGGTTCAAGTGATTCTCCTGCCTCAGCCTCCTGAGTAGCTGGGATTACAGGCGTGTGCCACCATGCCCAGCTAAGTTTTGTATTTTTAGTAGAGAAATGGTTTCACCATGTTGGCCAGACTGGTCTCGAGTTTCTGACCTCAAAGTGATCCACCTGCCTCAGCCTCCCAAAGTGCTGGGATTACAGACATGAGCCACCGCGCCCAGCCAGTTCAAGCATTTATCTTTTGCGTCCTTGACATTCTTGAGGGACATGTTTGAGGTCTTTGGGGCTCTCCAGATTTGTGTCCACAACAAACATTGATTATCCACTGAAAATGCAATCACATTCAACCAGAAATAGCCCCTTGGAGGACCCTTAGGTCAGTGGGGGGAGCTGAGTGGGCTCCTGCCTGCCTGTCAGCATTTCGTCCCCAGCATCCCGTGTCCATGGGCTGCACCAGCATGGAGGGGGTTCCCGTTGGGTGACACCGGCAGCAGAGGCAGCTTCACACCTCACACACTATCCCAGCTTCAGAATGCATCTCTGTACGCTGGTGGGGCCAGGAGCCGGGCTGCCTCTGTGCCTGGCTGCCATGCTCAGCCTTTCTTGGGCCTGGGCTGGGGACCTGGCTGGGGAAACCAAGAGTATTTCAGAGCTGTGGTTTGGGACGTGGATACCCCATGGAGCGCCCGAGCCAGATGTGCCAGGGCCAGAGCTCACCTCCACTCCTGAGGAGTCCCTTTGCCCTCCACTGTAAGCAAGAGTCTTGCTCTCTTGCCCAGGCTGGAGTGCAGTGGCGCTAAAATGTGGTAGCCTGGGCTCCCAGCTGACGGGACGGGAAGCACTGTGTTTGTCGGCCCAGGGATGAAGGTGGCACAATTCAGAGTAGAGCCCGGTTCTGCCTTGGTGTTGGCTCTTGCCTGTGGGGCTGGCACCACGTCCCCTGCTCTGAATGCCTACACCTGCTTGGGTGTGTTTGTGTGTGGTGTGCAATTGGAATTCCGCACCCCCTCAGCCCCACCCACCAGTTTTTATTTTATCCTTAAGACACATGTTTGAAAGTGACCTAATCAACAAGGTGTCATAAATGAAATAGCGACAAGAGTTCTCAGGGGATGGCACAAGGCTGAGGGCCCCAAGAGGGAGGCTCCCAGCAATCCTGTGGAGATCACCCAGCAGCCCATGGTCCCCGACACCTGGTTCTCCCAGCTGACAACTGTGGCCTGAGGGCCCACTGTGTGCCAGGCAAGGCTGTGGGTGCTTCACACACAGGCTCCTGCTCCTGAAAACTCCAGGAAGTAGGGTAGCTATCTCCACTTTACAGGGGAAGAGACTGAGGCACAGAGGCGAAGTGGTTTGCCCAAGCTCAGCTGGCAGGTAAGAGGCTGAGATGCCATCTCAGCTGGGTCTGTGTCCAGGGGCTGTGCTGCCCCTTGGGCCAAAAAGGAAAGACAGAGAATTAGACAAGACCACTGAGGTAGTGACCAGTGTTGGGGAGAGGGGGAAAGAAGGACAAGTCATCAGTTCAGGCTGACAAATCAGGGAGGCTTCTGGGAGCAGGTGGCACTTGGTCTTGACATGAGGGTTTGGAAAGAGATGGGGCAGGCATGCAGGATGAGAGGCCTGGGGATGCAGGGAGGGAGTGGAGACCAGCATGGGGTCAGGGTTGGAGGAGTGCATTCAGGTGGACTAGCCAGATGTAGCCATGCAGGGCACAGAGGGCTGGTCTGGGCCATGCCTTACGGGGGCAGGCTATAGTGGGCTATAGTGGGAGACGGGAGAGGCCACAGTGGGGTGGACATGCACGAGGCTGCGGCATGGCCTTCCTGTGCACAGCTTCACTGAGAAGTCTGTGGACAGTCTCACTTATTCATCTGCAGGCAGTTTATTTCTGTTTCTTCTTGGAAGCTCTAGGGATTTCCTTTCCCTCCCTCCCTCTCTTCCTTCCTTCCCTCCTTTTGTTTTTTTGTGACAGGATCTCACTCTGTTGCCCAGGCTGGGGTGCAGTGGCGCCATCACGACTCACTGAAGCCTTGGCCTCCCAGGCTCAGGTGATCCTCCCACCTTGACCTCCCAAGTGGCTGGGACTACAGGCATGCGCCACCAGGCCAACTATTTTATTTTATTTTATTTTTTGTAGAGACAGGGTTTCTCCATGTTGTCCAGGTTGGTCTCAAACTCCTGAGTTCAAGTGATTCTCCCACCTCGGCCTCCCAAAGTGCTGGGATTACAGGCATGAGCCACTGCGCTCTACAGCTTTGGGATTTTTGTTTTCATCTCCTTGCTCAAAAGTTTCTCTGCAATGTTTCTAGATGATAACTTTGGGTTTTGCTGTTACTGTTTCAACTTGTGCTCACTTGCTCACTTTTCTTTTTTTCTTCTTTTTTTTTTTTGGAGACAGAGTCTTGCTCTCTTGCCCAGGCTGGAGTGCAGTGGCGCAATCTCAGCTCACTGCAACCTCCGCCTCCTGGGTTCAAACGATTCTCCTGCCTCAGCCTCCCGAATAGCTGGGATTACAGGCTCCTGCCACCTCGCCCAGCTAGTTTTTACATTTTCACCATGTTGGCCAGGCTGGTCTTGAACTCTTGACCTCAAGTGATCCGACTGCCTGGGCTTCCCAAAGTGCTGGGATTACAGGCGTGAGCCACTGCGCCCAGCCTATGCTCACTTTTCAATTAAACTGCACACATCTTAAGATTATACCTGTGTAACAAGTATAGTAGCTATGAGATCCATCATGTTTTAAATGGGTTTTATTATGATTCTGGCATAGTGTGGCCGACAGAGCAGGACTCGACTGCCACTGGAAAGAATTTGTTACTTACAGTTCCCAAGAGGAGAGGGCACACCTTGCCACACACGGCCACCTGGGGCGCACCAGGCCAGGCTGGAGGGCAGGGGAGCGAGGGGAAATGTGGGAAAGCCCTTTCTGTGGTTTCCATGGGAAGGAATGGGTGAGGCAGGGTGAGCAGGCTTGGGATTGGTGGGTTTGAATCATTTCAGGAGGCTGGGGGTGTAGAGCTGTCTAGACTGCCTGGTACTGACCCTCCGGTGATTAGGGCAGGGGAATACTGGACCTGACTGTGACAGCCCAGTGGAGGGGGTAGTGGGGTATGGGCTAGGATTGGCTAGCTTGCATCCGAAAGGCTCGCTCCTAAGCTGGTCATTTGCAATCTCTAGGAATTGGCTAGCCCTAGGAGGGGCAGTCCCTCCAGGGTCAGCAAAGCCCCAAGATGTCACAGCATCACAATTACAGAAAAGAAAAAGGCATGGCGAATACAACTGGCCCTGTGATGGGCTGACATCGTATTAAGGAATCCTTGGGGTGATAAAAGCGGAGACTGATAGAGAGTAAGGCATAGGTTAGCGTAAACAGCGTGGAACATTTCAATGTGAGAGTGGGAAGGGGTGGCGCAAGGAGACGTATGAGGTATCCTCATGGTCTGGCTTGTAACCAAGTTTCCCATTTTCATGGCATAACCCAAGAAGAGAGATCTGAAATTTCCAAGGTCTCTAACAATATCTTGGTGGAGTTGTAAAGTGTGTTAAAAGCATAAGATATTTTGTTTCAACAATATATCTTAGAGATTAGACAAATCCCCCTTTAAACATAGGGAAGGGTAATGGGAAAGGTTTTTTTTGTTTTGTTTTGTTTTTGTTTTTTTTTGTTTTTGTTTTTGTTTTTTTTTTGAGACAGAGTCTTGCTCTGTGTGGCCCAGGCTGCAGTGCAATGGTGCAATTTCCACTTACTGCAACCTCCGCCTCCTGGGTTCAAGCAGTTTTCCTGCCTCAGCCTCCCAAATAGCTGGAATTACAGGCGCCTGCCACCACACCTGGCTAATTTTTTTTTTTTTTTTTAGGTGGAGTCTCGCTCTGTCACCCAGGCTGGAGTGCAGTGGCATGATCTCAGCTCACTGCAACCTCTGCCTCCCGGGTTCAAGCAATTCTCCTGCCTCAGCCTCCTGAGTAGCTGGGACTACAGGTGCATGCTGCCACACCTGGCTAAATTTTTGTATTTTAGTAGAGACGGGGTTTCACCATGTTGCCAAGGCTGGTCTTGAACTCCTGAGCTCAGGTGATCCACCTGCCTTGGCCTCCCAAAGTGCTGGGATTACAGGCATGAGCCACCGTGCCTGGCCATTTTTTTTGTATTTTTAGTAGAGTTGGGGTTTCACCATGTTGGCCAGGATCGTCTCGAACTCCTGACCTTAGGTGATCCACCCACCTCGGCCTCCCAAAATGCTGGGATTACAGGTGTGAGTCACCGCACCCAGCCCTCTGGTTTTGATTTAAGTTTGGGTCTCTGTGAGGCAAGAGTCCCAGAGTCCTTGACCCTGAAAGGGACAACTCAGCCAATGGCACCGTAGTTTGTAACAAATGTGAAGATGTGGCCCTGTGTCGGTCAGGCAGCCAGTACTAGGGTGACTGCCTGGAGTTTGGCCAATTGTGTTGACCCTTGGGTCCTGTCCTTCATTAGGGACATTCTGACTGAGAGATGGAAAGCAGCCACCATCCACTGAGCTTCCTCATTCTTAAAATGGTTGGCAGTGCGGTTCCTACCGTCTGTGTTCACTCAGCTAATCCCAGGGGCTCTCCAGGTAGCTGCGAGGTCTGAGAGCAGGTGAGCTCCTTCAGCACCTACAAGGGAGTCGGGGGGACTTCCTCCCGCAGGAGGAATATGCCAGAGGGCTCAGGTTTGGTTCCTTTGCGTCTTATAAAGGCCTTGGTAGCCACACCAAGTTTGTGGGGGTGCTGCTGCCATGACCCAAAGCAAAATGGGCAGCTGGGTATAGTGTAGTGGTGTGACCACGGCTCACTGCAGTCTCGACCTCTCAGGCTCAAGTGATCCTCCCACCTCAGCTTCCCCAGTAGCTGGGACTGCAGGCATGTGCCATAGTGCTCAGCCCAGCAATTTTGTTAAGAGAAGCTGTGTCTTGCATCATCAATCCTTGAGCAACTAATGGCCATGCTAGGTGGTCCAGAGACTGCAGGGGGCCTGCGAGGGGTTGCCAAAGCCCATCCACAGTGCAGGAGTCTCCGAGGGCTCTGACAGGAGTGCCTGTTGATTGTTACTTGAACAGATTTAGAGCCTTTTGTGTGAGGGAGTCCTGCTTCAGGTGGGCCACTATATAAGTAGCAGCATCAGTAGCATAAGTAAAATTTTTTTTTTTTTTTTTGAGACGGGGTCTGGCTCTGTCACCCAGGCTGGAGTGCAGTGGCGCGATGTCGGCTCACTGCAAGCTCCGCCTCCCAGGTTCACGCCATTTTCCTGCCTCAGCCTCCCGAATAGCTGGGACTACAGGTGCCTCCCACTGCGCCCGGCTAATTTTTTTGTATTTTTAGTAGAGACAGAGTTTCACTGTGTTAGTTGGGATGGTCTCGATATCCTGACCTTGTGATCCGCCCGCCTCGGCCTCCCAAAGTGCTGGGATTACAGGCGTGAGCCACCGCGCCCGGCCATAAGTAAAAATTTGTAAGTGATGAATATATTGCCATCAGAACCCAAAGAGAACTAAAAGATGTTGGACAACATCCAACAGTGTCATGCCAACATCTCTTCTCATCAATGTCATGCCAACATCTTCTTCCCATCAGTGTCATGCCAACATCTTCTTCCCATCAGTGTCATGCCAACATCTTCTTCCCATCAGTGTCATGCCAACATCTCTTCCCATCAGTGTCATGCCAACATCTCTTCCCATCAATGTCATGCCAACATCTTCTTCCCATCAATGTCATGCCAACATCTTCTTCCCATCAATGTCATGCCAACATCTTTTGCCATGTCCAACGTCTTTTGCTATCAGTGTCATGCCAGGCCAGGGCCCCTGGAGCAGGTGGATGTAGGGAAGGTATTGTCTGCATAACAATGTGCCCTGGTAGAGCTGTGGGGGTCCCCCAGGGCAGCCTGGTCCAGCTGCAGTGTGTCCCTCTGGAGGCAGAGGCAAACTGTGGCTGAAAGCCTGTTGAAACAGGCATCAAATACAATGTAGTAGCCAAATCTGTCAGCGCAAAATACTTCATGGTTGTTGACTGGGGTGGAGTTAATTTTAATGCCTTTGGGCTGGGCATGGTGGCTCACGCCTGTAATCCCAGCACTTTGAGAGGCCGAGGCAGGTGGGCGGATCACAAGGTCAGGAGATCAAGACCATCCTGGCTAACACGGTGAAACCCTGTCTCTACTAAAAATAGAAAAAATTAGCCGGGCATGGTGGCGGGCGCCTGTAGTTCCAGCTACTTGGGAGGCTGAGGCAGGATAATGGCGTGAACCCGGGAGGCAGAGCTTGCAGTGAGCCGAGATCGCGCCACTGCACTCCAGCCTGGGCGACAGAGCGAGACTCCGTCTCAAAATAATAATAATAATAATTTTAATGTCTTTGGCTGTTGGGTGTGGGGGCCTTAGTGGGTGGGACCACAGCATGAAGATTCTAGAAATCTACCACCGGGAGCCCTTTGTTTTTCCTGGGTTTACGAAGAGGTAAAACTGGACCATTAAACAGAGCAGCAATGGGAACAATCACTGCCTTATTAGTTAGGCTTTAGATAATAAGCATCACTCCCTGAGGGCCTATTTTAACTTATATTGAAACAAATTAACTATGTAATTTAATTAACTTATTTTTTGAGATAAGACCTTGCTCTGTCTCCCATGCTGAGTACAGTGGCGTGATCTTGGCTCACTGCAGCCTCAACCTCCTGGGCTCAAGCGATTTTCCCTTCTCAGCCTCCCAAGCAGCTGGGACCACAGGTGTGCACCACCATGCCTGGCTAATTTTTAAATTTTTTTTTGTAGAGACGAGGTCTTACTATGTTGCCCAGGCTGGTCTTGAACTCCTGGGCTCAAGCAATCCTCCTGCCTCGGCCTCTCAAAGTGCTGGGATTACAGGTGTGAGCCACCTCGCCCAGCCCAAATTAAATTTCAACTGGAGGTCCGTGGGGTCCCATTTTATTGAGCAAATGTGTAAGCACTTAACTTTAATTTTAACATAAGTACTTTAATTTTAAAGTAAGTGCTTAAAATTTAAAATTAAAGGCTTACTTTAATTTTATTATTCATTGTGTTAGAGCATCTATACCCAGTGTGTGGTATTTTAAGGCAACAGGTACTATAACTACAGGAAGTTTAGGCAGGGCTGCCATTACACTTAGGCACATCTGTTTTCCCTCTATTTTATATTAAGTTACCTCCTTAAGATTATAAGGGGGTACAATGTTTAAATTGAGTCGGGGGCCAGGTGCACTGGCTCATATAGTATCAGTGCTTTTTAGGTATCATATAATCTCAGTGCTTTGGGAGGCTGAGGCAGGAGGATTGCTTGAGGCCAGGAGTTTGAGACCAGCCTGGATGACATAATGAAATCCAATCTCTACAAAATAAATAAATAAATAAATAAATAAAATAAAATAAAATTAGCCTAGCTATGGTGGTGCATACCTGTAGTCCTAGCTGCTTGGGAGGCTTAAGTGGAAGGATCACTTGAGTACAAGTGTTTAAGGCTGCAATGAGCTATGATCATGCCACTACACTGTAGCCTGGGCAACAGAGTGAGACTTCATCTCGAAAAAATTGGAACACTAACAAATAAATAAATAAAATAAATTTAATAGGACCCTCAGGTATAACTATAATTTGAACCACAGTATGGATTAAGTCGATGAAAATTTGTTAATTGGTGCATTTTAGCAAATGCTAAAGTTAACTTACAGCCTATTTTGTTTAGAGGCACGAAAGCCAGTCAGTGCCCTTTTAATCCTTTTATGTGAATCCTTTTGGTATATGCATTTTGTCATATATTTGTTATATATATCATTTGTCATATACATTTTTAGATATACATTTTGGATTTCTAATTGGGTTGAATTATGGACACTTGTTTTAATTTATATAATATATAATTTATTTATTGTATATTTTATAAATATATTTATATATATAATTTATTGGCTCCTCTTTTCTCCCCCTCCTATATCTAGGGTGTTTTTTTCCTCCTTCTTCTCCTCCTCCTTTTGTTCCATTTTAGCCTTTTGGCCGCCTAAAGTTTTTGGGTTTTGTCTCAGGCTGATAAGAGGAAAGTGGTGGTGGCAGCGGGTGTGTGTGTCGGGGTGTGTGTGTGTCGGGGTGTGTGTGTGTCGGGGTGTGTGTGTGTCGGGGGTGGGTGTGTCGGGGTGTGTGTGTGTCGGGGTGTGTGTGTGTTGGGGGCGGGTGTGTGTGTGTGTCGGGGTGTGTGTGTGTGTCAGGGTGGGTGTGTGTGTCGGGGGTGTGTG